>NW_007253118.1:474981-595676 GCF_000164805.1 Carlito syrichta
AAAACTGGCTGACCACATGCAGAAGATTGAAACAGGACCCCTATCTATCCCCATGCACAAAGGTTAACTCCAAATGGATCAGAGACCTAAATGTAAAACCTCAAACCATAAGAACCTTAGAAAAGGAAGGAAATACTCTCATGGACATCGGAACTGGCATCCAATTCCTATACAAAACCCGAAACCCACAGGTCATAAGAGAGAAGATAGACAAATGGGACCTTATTAAACTGACAAGCTTCTGCAAAGCCAAAGAAACCATCAAGAGAGCAGGGAGACAGCCTACAGACTGGGAAAAAGTATTTGCCAACCCTAGGTCTGACAAAGGCTTAACATCCTGGATATACAAGGAACTGAAACATACTGAAAAGAAGAAAACAAACAACCCCATTATAAAATGGGCAAAAGATATGAACAGACACTTCACAAAAGAAGACATCCAAGCAGCCAACAAACACATGAAGAAATGTTCAACTCACTAATCATCAGGGAGATGCAAATCAAAATCACACTGAGATACCACCTAACTCCAGTCAGAATGGCAATTATCAACAACTCAAAAAATAACAGCTGGTGAGGGTGTGGTGAAAAGGGAACACTTCTACACTGTTGGTGGGAGTGTAAACTAGTGCAACTCTGTGGAAAGCAGTGTGGCGATTCCTAAAAGCTCTAAATATCAACCTCCCATATGACCCCGCAATCCCCCTACTGGGAATATACCCTGAAGAACACAAATCACTCTATAAAAAAGATACCTGCACACGTATGTTTATCGCAGCATTGTTCACAATAGCAAGAACCTGGAAACAACCATGCTGCCCATCAAAAGAGGACTGGATTAAAAAAATGTGGTACATATACACGATGGAATACTACACAGCCATAAAAAAGAACAAAATCATGAATTTCGCAGCAACCTGGATGGAACTAGAGTCTATAATACTGAGTGACCTCTCACAGAAACCAAGATCCGAGTATCACATGTTCTCACTCATATAATGGACCTTGAACATCCAATGTAATACTATAAGAAAATGACTGACGGTACTGGGAAACTATGGGGGGGGAGGGGGATGGGATTAACAGAAGCAAATGTCTGTCTGGGGATGAGAAAACACCTCTTATCAACAGGGTGCCTGAATGAAACGTAATTGTACACCTAACCCTTAACTGTACCCCACAAAACCATAATAAAAAATATTGATTAATAAAAAAAAGAAAGAAATACCTAGAATAGGTAAATTTATAGAGAAAGACAGAAAGCAGAATCGAAATTAACAAGGTGTGGAAGAAGGGAGACTGGTGAGTTATTGCTTAATGGTTACAGATGTTTTGAATGTAGTGATAGAAAAGATGTGGAAACTGATAGTGGTGATAGGAACACAACATAGTAAACATCATTAATCATTTATGTTTTATATATTTTATCACAATACTTTAAAAAAAATTATGCTGTTATACTTCTCTTCTAATAAACTGATAAAAATCTAACAGCCTGACACCATATTTTTGGTTGTTGAAGCTACATGAAAGTTGGCAGTCCACACAGCATTGGTAAAATGCTACAGACCCTTTAGAGGAGAATTCAGGAATATCTAGAAAAATTACAAAATGTCAGATGCTCAAAATGGTTTGTGTCAGTACTATATATAACAGCAAAAGACTAAATACAAGTTGAATGTTCATTAATAAGGAATGTAGTTGACTCACAGGTGTCCAAACTTTCCTGATTCATAACAACCTTAATGAGTCAGTAATTTGTTTTACATGGCAAATCTAGACCAACATAAATGCTTAACAGTTCTGGGTAGTAAGTAGTTAGACCCAAATAACTTAATAAAATGTATATTAATATCTTAGCAGCTATTTGGAAAAAATACACATAAGCTGAAATAAAAGATATTTCTATTTCATTCTTAAATGAACACAATTACTTAACAAGAGGATATGTGTACCTATGGGATATTGCAAAATTTCTCAAACCTTGAAATCAAATTAAATCCCACCTTTTATTTTTATTCCACATTGATTTTCATGTGGTATTTGCTTTCTATCATAGCAATCACCAAAAACCCAATTTTGCAAAGGTAAGAAATTATCAGAAGGAGCATAGCACAAACTAATGTTGAAGCAGTGATTTACCTATAACTAGTTGCTTGAGAGTTTCTGACAAATATTTAAAATTACCGTGTTTCTCTCAATAATTTGAAATACCCCACAGTGCCCCTGAGAGTCTTTGGTGGTACCCTGGGGATCCATAAAACTTATATCTACCCAAAGGAGTCATACACAGCTTTAAACAGGTATGAGGAACACCTCTATGTCATCCTATGAAATGATCTGATCTTCAGTATGTGTTAAGTTAGCAAAGTGGGGGGGGGAGTATATAAATCATGTTAGCAAAAGCAGGTATAAATATGAATATAAATACATTTTTCTTATATTTTAAAAATGGAAGGAGAAACCATAAAATTATTTCAAATATTTACCTTTAGGCACAGGAAGATAACAGGGTAGAAGGGCCTGAAAAAAAAAGCTAGACTTTTGTAAATATAACTTGCTTTGCAGTTTTGACTTATGTATACATGTTTTTGTATAATTATAAAACAATTTTGAATGCAATCTCTAAAAATAGAAATCTAAATGAAGCAAATGAACTTAACTGCCTATTGATTTTGTGACATAGCCACACAAAGTAACTATTTCATGTAATTTTAAAATACTAAAATTAAAAACTAGTGGGATATTTCTCAAGGATAATAAGAACTGCAATAACTTATTAAGCTGTTGTCAGTAATTATACTCTTGGTGAGAATGTTGGTATTGTTATTTTGAGACTATTTTGTGTGCGTTGTGAGTTAAAATAAATAAGCAATAATGTTGGTGTTGTTAAAACTGGGATTTTGATGTGAAAATTAAAAAGTAGATACAGATATAAAGCTATATGAGAGTAAATAAAAAAATTATAGCCCTATAGTTGACTTGGAAAAATCAACATGAACTCATGATATATTTTGTCTTAAAATATACATGTACTTCTTAACTCTACCCCAAAGCATCATTTAACACCAATTTTACCCTACAGAGAAAAGCAAGTATAAGACCACAACTGGGTCATTTCTTCTCACTTTTCTGAAGAGAGTGTTCTCTGGACCTTCTTGGGAAACAGCTAACTGCTGGGTTCTCTGATTTTCTATAATAAATCCATCCTTGTATCCCCATTTCTATTAGCCTTTACACATCTTTCTCAATTATCAGCCAAGGCATTTCCAGCATCTTAATTTCATTTATTGCAAACTAGTTTTGTTTGAAACTTCAAGGATCCATCCCAGCAGTGTGTTAGAACTGATTCAAGCTATACTAGTCAGAACGTTGTCCTGAATCATGGAAGGGTGCCCTCACATCCCTCTCCCTTATCCAGCTTACTCTTACACCCATCTATTACAGTACTTCAAAGTCCATTCCAAGGGATTTTACTTGGTTTCTACAAGTACATATTAGTCGCGTACTGTAGGTTTGGCTCATACTAAGCTCTTTCCTTCCATATTAGGGACAATAATTATCACTGAACCTAGCCAAGAACTGACCTCAGTTATTGATTCAAAATAATACTGGAATGTAAGGACAGATCATAAGAGAGCCCATGTCATCTTATAAGGCTATTGCCTCAGATGAGGATTTTGCAAGATCTCCAGGCAAAGAGAAATATGTATCTTCTAAAATGAGTAGTAGGTGAGTAGACCAATTCTATTGGCCCAAAGGTAAAAGGAATCTGGGAGTTGAAGGTTTTTAAGCACAACCAGTCAAATATTCCTATCTTATTTTGTAGGGTCTTACCCTTTTCGAGAGGACCCAAAATTTACTAAAAAAGACTTCCATCAAACTAATAAAATCTAATTCCATTAATCTTAGAATCAGGTGCTGGACATTATTTTCAGCACTGTCATCCCTTTTACTTCAGAATGTGAGGTTCAGAAAACCTATGCTGGAAACAATTAACCACAGGTAACTGTGATGCTGTAACTTTCAAGCACTATCATCACTCTATTTCTATCAGAAATGTGAATTGTTGTTGCCACCTGGTTAACAGTTATTCAATTCTAGAACCCTATTCACATGATCAACTGTCTTGGCTGGTTTTCCCCTAGAAGCAAACATTAAGGATGTAAATGCAAGTAGTTTATTTGTAGTGATCCTAGGAAATACTAGTAGTGTATGGGGTTATAAGAAAAGGAAGAGAAGCAAGTAAAATGTACATTACCAGGCTGTGGGCAACTATAGCATAATCCTGCTTGGAATCACTGGGAAATGGTGCATAATCATGCCTCAGAGTATTTCCACCTGAGGGGCAAGGGGTGTTATCATTCACTATTTGCAAGTTATAAAAAGGGAAAAGAGGAACGTAAATTTCCCAGAATTTCCATCCTGCTCACAAAGGCTCCTGTGGTCAGAGACAGCCTTGAGTTAAAGAGGTCTAGAAGATGGAATTTGGAAGCCACTGACCAAGAACTAAATGTGTGAGAGAATAGGAATATGAGTGGGGCATTTCTAGGTCTACCTTTTTTCCTCATCTAGGAAACATGCCTGATCACGCTCTATTCCTTAGAACGAAGTTCTTCTCCACACTAGTGGCTTTACTCAGGCTTTCTTTTCTCTGTATAAGACTCTCTTCATCTTGGATCCAGCTTGGATCTGTAGAAATCCTGCTTCAGTTTGAAGGTCTAATTAAGCTATCAAGTCTTCCCTCATCATCTCAGTTAAAATTAGCTAATCTGTTCCCTACCTTATCAAACCTGTTACCATAGAACTTTGTTTGTATCTCTATCTCAAAACTTTGCATATTTTGCACAGTAATAGAGTTATTTGAAAAATATCTATCTTGCCCATTTGATTTTAGTTATTTGAGGGCAAGGACAAAATTATATTACTTCAAAACTTCATAAAACAAAGACAATGCTTAAACTATAATTTTAAGTATTTAAAGTGGCTTATTTGTGAAGTGATCCTAGGAAATACTAGTAGTATATGGGGGTATAAGGTAGGGAAGAGAAGGAAGCCAGTAAAATGTAGTTTAATCCTGCTTGGAATCCCCGGGAAATTGTGCAGAAGCATGCCTCAGGCTGTCTTCTGTCTACATAAGATTCTCTTCATCTTCCGCCCATACCAGCTTGAATCTGTAGAAATCCTGCCTTAATAAGCAGCAATTAAATTTTTCCATCTATTCATTCAACAAATATTTATTTAGTGCCTACTAAGAGTCAGGTCTAGGACTAACTACTTGGGATATAGTACAGATCCAGAAAGACATGGAAGCCACTCTCCTCCACCAAGAAACTTCAATTATTTTTCCTATTAACTACTTCAATAAATCCGGAATGTTTCTGCCTTCTATGATGTGATTTACCTCTTTTGTTTTTACTTTTCCCCTGCCTCCCCCATACAGTTATAATAATTGGTAAAAATGTATTACACACATACCACTCCTACCTCCATCCATCTAAACCCTTGAGCTAAATACTAGCTATAAATTGCATTCCTCTTCAGCATTGTGCCTATATTTTTTGTTGAGAGCACATTAAGACTTAGCTTTCTCTGTTTGAGCCATAAAAAATATTCTTACCAATGGTGAGGATTTTATATTAAGAAATCCGCTCCCTTCCTCATCATCTTTCTCAGATGTTCTGTATTTCTTTGCAAAAACATTTAAACTTTTCTTTGAAATACAGACAAAAAAATATTAGCAGAATCACAATGAGTAACTTTTTTAATGACATTGGCAGCATTTAAATCATTCTGACCTGCAGCTCATTGTCCTGGGCTATGCAGTCAATAAATTTGAAAAGATGTGAGGAACGATTGGCTAGGAAATGTCCAGGATGAGCAGATTGGTCCAGGGGCTGCTGTTGGGTGTCTTTTCAGAGTGGTAGCACATCTTTTCCTAAGAAAGGTGTGATTGCTTCAGCATATGATGTCAACAAACACACATGCCCTTTCTTGGTAAAAAAGAAAACAGTCCTTAATCACCTAATCTGTCCAAATGGAAATCATTTTACTGTCTTATCCATCAATGCCATGTAGTTGTTTTCCTATTCCTGGGTATCTATGTACTATCACAAGTAATATGCAATATTTAATATTTCAGGTTGGAAATGTGAATTAATGCATGCACAGTATTTAGCTTGAGTTGATTACAGAACACTGTGACTTGTAAAGGGTTCTTAGAAATAAATAAGTTCATGAGTGAACTTGAGACCTTAAAGTTAAAAGAATGGCAAGCAATGAAATTGTATTTTCTGAGGATGCGGTTTTTGGTGAGATAATATTGGATTCTGAAGCTTCTCCTCACGATTAGGTATGCTTGAAACTGACTTTAAGATTAATTTTGGAGGCTTAAAAAAATCTACCTTTAGGAAAAGTGGGACTAGCAGGTAACCTAGTGTAGAAAAAGAAGGAAATGAAAAAAAAATATTCACTCTTCCTATGGGAATTCCTAGTCTACAAAGTAATATAAAGAGACAGTTTGCTTTCCTTTCCTTTTTAAAATCACCATAAAGTGGAAATGACTTCAGGAGTCTGTGTGTGGCCCATTTGATGTGGTTTGGGCTTAAGGAAAAGCTAAAGGCTAAATGTATTTTAAGTGGGCTAAAACCAAGATAAACACATTTCTGGGGTCATTATTTCCATTAGTTGACAGTGTGTATACAATATTAAAAGCACTGTAAAAACAATATACATTTTTTCAATGTTTTACTTTTGAAGGTCACTTATTCACACCCAATTTCTGAACACTGACTCACAGTAGAAATGACTTATTTAATAGGGAAAGCAACACTTAATCAAATGAGCCAGCAAACAAACAAGTAAAACACAAACAAAAAAAAAGTATGATTTACAGACTTCAGTAGTTATAGTTCAGTAATTACACTAAATAAGCCATGGAAGTTCATCACAGTACATCCCATATGTATCAAACATACATGGAAGCTTTATAGCTATTTTTAGAAGATTACACTAGTTATTAATCTTTGTAAAATTCATCCCATTTATTTCCAAAATCAATCTGATGACACAGGCTCAATTCCCAACATTAAAAAAAAAAAAAACTGTAGTTGTTAATTTTTATTTTATCCACATCTAAAATTAGTTAAAAATACTTTTAAATTATAATTTTGATGTAGTCATTTAAAAATCAATAGATAATGGCGAGCCATGTGTAAATACAATTGCAGAAGCTGATTCTACAAGTCTAAAAGCTGTAATCCCATTATACACATAAGATTTATTTGATATCTCTAAGTCAACAATAAAGATAGGTCAAACATAACTATTTATTCTTTTGTGTGAATTTCCTGTATCAGGGAGTATTTTTTCATATAATTCTGTATCTCTGTGCTACATGTACAATTCTAAAGATTTAAATAATTCATATGACTTTAAAACATAACCTAATAATCTTTTCAATCACCCTTCCCTTTTAACAACTAGAAATCCGTTTAAACTTGTCGATTAGGCATTTCCTGTTTGTATTTTCAAGAAGAGTATAATGATTTTTATGACACTTATTTTATTTCTAAGATACTTATGCTAGCTCTGTTTATGATCAAGTATGTCATCTTTTGGGGGGGGATGGAGTCTCACTTTGTCGCCCATACTGGAGTGCAGTGGCCACTCCCGGCCACCGCAGCCTCGGCCTGCTGGGCTCCGGCGATCCTTCTGCTTAGCCTTCCAAGTAACTGGAACTACAGGTGCGCGCTACCATGCCCGGCTAATTTTTTGATTTATTGTAGAGATGAGGTCTCACCAAGTTGCCCAGGCGGGTCTCGAACCCTCGGGCTCATGCAATCCATTCACCTCAGCCTCCCAAAGCGTGGGATTGCAGACGTGGGATTACAGGCTGAGCCACCGAGCCTAGCAAGTATGTCATTTTTCAAAAAATAAAGGATAAACGTTCTCCAAGTTGCCTAAGCATAAATCAAAATGACTAAAATTATAAGGATTGGAATACCAAATGTTGGAGAGAATCGAGAACAATTGATGTGTCCATACATTGCTAAAGATAAATATATGCCTACATTGTGACACAGCAATTCCACGCCTATGTTTATTCCTAAAAGATGTGAGTGCTCATGTCTTGAAAGACAGATACAGACAAGTTTGCAGCAGTACTCTAATTAATACGCTCAAAGTAGAAACAACCCAATGTCCATCAGTAGTAGAATGAACACACCCAGGGACCAGGTGAGGGACAGGTCCATCTCTGACTCTGGTAACAGATCTGCTAAACTCAGTCCCCACTGCAGCCCTTTGGCTTGGCCCTGGCCCTGTTTTACCTCATTTCAGGGTCAGTCCTGCCTGCCCAGGAACCCAGAAGGATATATACCCACTGGTAAAAGGCCCACTGACTTTGGACTTGACTGTGGATCTGAAATAGCTTAGTGATCTGGTTCCAGCCCCATGATTTAGCAGTCCCAGAGGCAATCCTGCCTACTCAAAGAACTGCCTTGGGACCTGGGGGAACCCACCCAGGGAGTTGGAGGTAACTATACACCCCTGGTTACAGGTCAGTCATTTGCAGACCTGACTGCAGACCCAGAAGAACCTCATGACCCAATCTGTCCCTACTCAACAACAGTCCCAGAGACAGTCCCATTCACCTGGGAATCTGACAGGAACCAAATCTAACCATGATTCCAGTAAGATACTCATCACAAACCCTACTGTGGACCTGGAAGCAACCGCAAGCGCCAGCACAATTCTGGCTTGATTGTAATCTCAAACATGATACTGTTGGTCCAAGGGCCTGGCAGTAAAAGGTCTTTACCTGCTTAAATTAGTCTGTAAAAAAAAAAAAAAGTATGCTCCTTCATATACACAGACACCAACACAAGGTTACATGGAGTATAAAGAGTCAGGCAAAGATGACATCACCAAAAGAGACTAATAAACCTCTAGCAATCTACCCTAAAGAAATGGAGATTTAGCCAGGCTCGGTGGCTCAGCCTGTAATCCCACGCCTTTGGGAGGCTGTGGTGAGTGGATTGCCTGAGCTTGCGGGTTCGAGACACGCCTGGGCAGGTGAGACCTCATCTCTACAATAAATCAAAAACTAGCCGGGCATGGTAGCACGCGCCTGTAGTTCCAGCTACTCGGAAGGCTGAGGCGGAAGGATCGCCAGAACCCAGCAGGTTGAGGCTGCGGTGGCCGGGAGCGGCCACTGCACTCCAGTCTGGGTGACAGAGTGAGACTTCAACTCAAAACAAAAAAAGAAATGGAGATTTATAAATTACTTGGCATAGAATTCAAATAATAATCTTAAATAAGCTCGGTGAGCTACTAGAGAACATAGACAAAAATAAATTAATAAATCAGGAAAAAATATACGAAAAAATTAGAAGCTTAATAAAGAAACAGAAACCACAAAAAAGCCAAACAGAAATCCTGGAGCTTAAGAATACAATGACTGAACTAAAAAAAAAAAACCAAAAAACGAAACAGAGCTTCAACCACAGACTCAATCATGCAGAAGAGTCAGTGAACTCAAATCAAAGACAGGTCATTTTAAATTAGCCAGAGGAACAAAAAGGAAAAAGAACAAGATAGAATGAGCTTATGAAACATATGGAACACAAGCAACCAAACCAATACACATTATATAGGAGTTCCAGAAGAAAAAGAGAGAAAAGAGAAAAAGGACATAGCACCAAAACTACCCAAGGCTAGGGAGGAAAATAGAATTCTTGATTCATGACTCTCCAAAGTCCTCAAAGAGATTGAGTCCAAAGAGGTCTATATGCTTTTTTCTTTCCAGCACATTTGAGTTCCTTGTAGATCCTAGATGTTGGGCAAAAGATATGAATAGACATTTCTCAAAAGAAGACATATGAGGAGCCAACAGATGCATGAAAAAAATGCTCAACCTTACTAGTCACCAAAGAAATGCAAATTAAAACCACTCTGATATACCACCTAACTCCAGTCAGGATGACCATCAACAATAACTCAAAAACCAACAGATGCTGGAGAGGATGCGGGGAAAAGGGAATGCTTCTATACTGTTGGTGGGAGTGTAAACTATTATAGCCTCTGTGGAAAACAGTTTGACGATTCCTAAAAGATCTAAAAATTGTCCTTCCATACAACCCACACTCCCCTTCTGAGAATATACTCAGAGGAACTCAAATCACTCTAAGAAAAAGACATATGCACATGCATGTTTATTGCACCTTTATTCACAATAGCAAAACATGGAACCAACTGTGCTGCCCATCAAAAGAGGCCTGGATTTTTAAAATGTGGTACATATACACAATGGAATATTACATAGCCATAAAGAAGGACAAAATTATGAACTTCACAGCAACTTGGATGGACTTAGAGTCTATATGATCTCTCACAGAAATAAAGAACTGAGTACCACATGTTCTCACTCATAAGTGGAACTTGAACAATTATCATAATATTATAAGATGGGAATTGGCAGTAGTGGGAAACTGTCAGGGAAGGGGGAAGCGAGATTGGCAATAGTGGGAAATTGCCAGGGGATGGAGCACACCTCCTCAACAAGTATACCCTGACTTGTATCCCACATCTTTAAAATTTAAAATAAAAACAGAGGGTCTACATGGAAACACATTATAATTAAATTGCCAAAAGTCAAGGAGTATTTTGAAGAACACAAAAGACAAACAACTGTCACAAGGATGCCCCCAAAAAGCTATTGGTGGATTTTTCAGGAGAAACCTCGCAGACCAGGAGAAAGTGGGATGATATATTCAAAGTACTGAAGAAAAAAAAAAAAAAAGCTGTCAATCAAGAATACTTTTCCTGATTAAAAGTATCCTTTAAGAATAGAAGAAAGAGAAATACTTTCTCAGACAAACAAAAACTGAGGAAGTTTGTCACCACTAGAACTGTGTTACAAGAAGTGCTAAATAAAGTTCTTCAAGTAGAAATAAAAAGATGCTAAACAACAACACAATACAAAAGTATGTGAAAGTATAAATGTGACCACTGAAGGTAAATATAAAAATAAACACAAGATAATTGTAATTCTGTGACGGTGACAAACAAATCACTATAAACACTAGTGTATAAATTTAAAAGCGAAAGTAGTAAGAATGATCCCTATCACAAACATTTGTAATGAAGACACAATGTAGAAAGTAAAATCTGACATCAGTTTCATAATGGGGGAATAGTAATGTGCAGAGTGTATGTAGTTGAAGTTAGGTTGTTGGCAGCTTAAACAAGAATGCTATTACTATAAAGTGCTCAATGTGAAATCTATAGTAACCACAAAAAGTGTATAAAGATACACAAAAAATAAAGAGAAAAAGAATCAAAGTATACCACCACAAAAATTATCAAATCATAAAGAAAGACAGCAAGAGAACATGAGAGAAACAAAAGAACTACAAAACACTGAATAGCTTCTGAAAAGCAAAAGAAACCATCAAGAGAGTGGGGAGACAGCCCATAGAATGAGAAAAAATATTTGCCAACTGTATATCTGACAAAAGCCTAATATCCAGGATCTATAAGGAACTCAAATGTGCTGAAAGGAAAAAAACCAAACAGTTCCATTAAAAAGTGAGCAAAAACCTGGATGGAACTAGAGTCTATAATACCGAGTGGCCTCTCACAGAAACAAAGATCTGAGTATCACATGTTCTCACTCATACAGTGGACCTTGAACATCTATCGTAATACTATAAGAAAAGGACTGACAGTGATGGGAAACTATGGGGGGGAGGTGAAGGGAGGTGGGATTAACGGTAGTCAATATCTGTCTGGGGACAGGGAGACACCCCTTATCAACAAGGATGCCTGAACGAAACATATTTGTATACCTAACCCTTAACTGTACCCCACAATGTCAAAATAAAAGATATTGATTAATAAAAAAAGAGATACATGTGTTAGATAATAGGTATGTTAATAAGCTTACTTTAATAGTTTTACAATGTATACATATATTAAAACATCACAATGTACACTGTAAACATATAATTTTGATTTGTTAATTGTACTGTAATAAAGCTGGGGAGAGAAAAGGGGCCTTCCCAGCAAGCATTAATATATTTCACAATAATTATATTGAATGAAGAATTAAATGTTTCATTCTTCGTGTGGATATTTGGCATCTATTCTAATAAATGTAGCTAAAAAGACTAAAAAAAAGTGACCAAAAAACATGAATAGACGTTTCTCAAAAAAAGGTATATGGGCAGCCAACAGACATATGAAAAAGTACTCAGCCTCACTAATCATCAGAGAAATGCAAATCAAAACCACATTGAGATACCACCTAACCCCAGTGAGAATGGTCATCATTAATAAAACTAACAACAACAGATGCTGGTGAGGATGTGGAGAAAAATGAACACTTCTACACTGCTAGTGGGAATGCAAACTAGTGCAACCTCTTTGTGGCAATTTCTAAAAGAACTAGACATTGATCTCCCATATGACTCAGCAATCCCCTACTGGGAATATACCCAGAGGAACTTAAATCATCCTACCAAAAAGATATCTGCACACGCATGTTTATTGCAGCACTACTCATAGTAGCAAAAACATGGAACCAGCCGTGCTGCCCATCAAAACTGGACTGGATAAAAGAATGTGGCACATATACACAATGGAATATTACATACCTATAAGGAAGGATAAACATATGGACTTCACAGCAACTTGGACGGATCTAGAGTCTATCATACTCAGCGATCTATCACAGAAACAAAGAACAGAGTACCACATGTTCTCACTCATAAGTGCACCCTGAGCATTTACCATAATGTTATAAGAAAGGAATTGGCAATAGCAGGATAGTGCTGGGATGGGAGGGGGAGACACACAACATCAATAACGGTACCTGATCTCAAGTGAGGCAAAGTGAGTACCAAAGAGGTCCAAATTTTACCTGTACAATGACCACTTGTATACCTAATCCTGAATTGTACCCCACATCTTTAAAATTAAAAAAAAAAAAAACTACAAAACTGACGGAATATAAAATTAACAAAGTGGGAAGAGTAAGTTTTTATCTATCAATGATTACTTTAAATATAAAGAGACTAAACTCCTCAATTAAAAGACATAAAGTGGCTGAATATGTTAAACCAAACAAAAAACAGGACCCCAACCATTTGCTATCAACAAGAGATTCACTTTAGATTTAAGGACACAACATACAGAGAGGCTGAAAGTAAAGAAGTAGAGAAAGACATTTTATGCAAAGGCTAACCAAAAAGGAGTAGAAGTAGTTGTAATTATATGAGACAAAATAAACTTGTCAGAAACTGTCCCAAGAGTCAAAAATAAAAGGGTCAATTAGACAGAAAAAATATAACAATTATAACTATATCTACACCCAACCTCAAAGCACCTAAAAATATAAAGCAAACCATTGATACATATAAAGAAAGTAATAGACAGCAACACAATAATAGCTGGGGACTTCAATATTCCACTGTCTATGATAAATAGATTATTCAGGCATAAAATCAATAAGGAAACAGAAGAAGTGAATAATATTATAGATCAAATGGACCTAACAGACATATACATAAACTTCACCCAGCAACAGAAGAATACACTTTCTTCTCAATTCACACAGGACATTATTCAGGATAGATTATGATTAGGTCAACAAAACAAATCTTAACAAATTTCAAAAAGATCAAAATTATTCTCTTTCCCAACCACAATGAAATAAAACTACAAATAAATGACAGTAAGAAAACATGAGAATTCACAAATATCTGGAACCTAGACAACATACTCTTGATCAACCATTGGATCATAGAGGAAATCAAATGGAAAAAAACTCAATATTGTACTAGAAGTCCTAGCCAGAGCAATCAGATAAGAAAAAGAAATAAAAGGCATTCAAATCATAAAATAATTATAAAATTATCTTCATTTTTAGATAGCATGATTATATTTGTAGAGAACCCTTAAGAATGCACCAAATCTGTTACAGCTAATAAACAAATTAAGCAAGGTTGCAGGATACAACATCAACACAAAAATTAGTGGCATTTCTGCACTCAAACACTTAGCTATTTAAAAAGGAAATTAAGAATTTCATTTATAAAAATAAGATACTTAGAAATAAACCTAACCAAAGACTGTATATTTAAAATTAAGATACACTGATAATGAAAATTAAAGGGACACAGATAATGGAAAGGCATCCGTGTTCATGAATTGGAACAACTAATATTGTTAAAATGTCCCTACTAATCAAAGTAATCTACAGATTCAAAGTAGTCAAATCATAATCCCAATTATATTCTTCACATAAATTTTAAAAGTTCTAAAATTCTTATAGAATTCAATCTTAATCAAAAAGAAATAAACCCAAAAAAATTAAAAGTGTCTAACTTTCTAATTTCAAAGTATATTGCAAAGCTATAGTAATCAAGGCAGTAAAGTACTGGCAAAAAAACTGGCACTGGAACAGATGGGAAAGCCCAGAAATACAAGGTCTGACAATTAAGTTTGTGAACTCATCCTAGAAAAAAGTGCTACATACCTCATTGCTGAATATCACTATGGTCACCTTAGCATACTTCCCTTGGGAAGCTATGCACTAACACCAGAGTCTATCCCCACTATCAAAACAATTTTGAAACTATTCTTCTGGAGTTGCTATTAGAGCTGTTGCCATATTATGCTTGATGTCCTGAGTGTCATCGTAACATCTTCCTTTCAATATTTTATCTTTGGGTAAAGAAGAAAGTTATTGGGGCCTAAATCAGGTGAGTAGGGAGGGTGCTATTTGTTTACTGGCTAAAAATTTCCTCACAGACAGTGCTGTGTGAGCTGGTGCATTGTCATGATGCAATAGTTCCTTCGGGACCATTTCTGCACATAAATTTCCCATGCTGAGATTATCAACTAAGATTTTCCCAACTTTCTCTGTCAATATTTATTTGGTATGCTATGCTTCTTACAGTCAGCTGACAACTTTGACACACAATTCAATGAATTTTTACAATGTTTTAGTCAATTCTGCTCATTACTGGTTATCCTGACCTCTCTTCGTCAGTGACACTTTCTCTCCTCTCAGAAAAGTGTTTAATCCATTTGTACACTGCTGTTTTCTTCGTGGCATTATCCTCATAAACTTGGACTAACTTGTTCCTGATTTCACTTCCACTCTTGCCAAGTTTAACAATAAATTTAATATTTGTTCGTTGCTCTAATTCAATCTTCAACATTCTCACAATGAAAACACACAACGATAATGAATGCCGCTTAGCAAGGCACCGCCACACACTGATATGAACACAACTGTGAGACATTGAAATTCATTGAATTGTGTGTCAAAGTTGTCAGCTAACTGTAAGAAGCATAGCATACCAAATAAATATTGATAGAGAAAGTTAGGAAAATCTTAATTGATAATCTCAGCATGGGAAAGTTATGTGCAAAAATGGTCCTGAAGGAGCTCTTGCATCATATACCAAGGTTATGAAATCTTACTGAGTTGTTTGTACAGTGATGCCAATGTAAGAACACAATGTCAAGTTCACGACCTTAATTGTCGGACCTCATAAATCTGCACATTTCCAGTTGTCTGATCTTTGACCAATGTGCAAAGAACACACATTGGGGAAAGATAGTTTTTTTTAATAAATGGTGTTAGAAAAATTGGATATTCACATGCAAAAGAATGAGATTAGACCCTTATCTCACACCATATGCAAAAGTTAACTTTTGAATCTGTAGATTACTTTGATTAGTAGGGACATTTTAACAATATTAGTTGTTCCAATTCATGAACACGGATGCCTTTCCATTATCTGTGTCCCTTTAATTTTCATTATCAGTGTATCTTAATTAAAAACTTAAGACATGAAACTGCAAAACTGCAGAAGAAACATTTGAAAAAAGCTTCTTGATACCGGTCAGGACAATGATTTTTTGGACATGATCTAAGGAATGG
This sequence comes from Carlito syrichta, assembly GCF_000164805.1. Lineage (NCBI taxonomy): Eukaryota > Metazoa > Chordata > Mammalia > Primates > Tarsiidae > Carlito > Carlito syrichta. The sequence continues at coordinate 490,937 of NW_007253118.1, forward strand.
GAGAAAATATTTGAAAATCATATATCTGATAGATACATAAGGAACTCAGAAAATTTAATTGCAAAAAGCAAATGCCTGAATAAAACTTGAATTAAGAACCTGAGCCGGGCTCGGTGGCTCAGCCTGTAATTCTGTGCCTTTGGGAGGCTGCGGTGAGTGGATTGCCTGAGCCCGCGGGTTCGAGACTCGCCTGGGCAACTTGGTGAGACCTCATCTCCACAATAAATCAAAAATTAGCTGGGCGTGGTAGTGCGCGCCTGTAGTTCCAGCTACTTGGAAGGCTGAAGCGGAAGGATCGCCGGAGCCCAGCAGGTCGAGGCTGCGGCGGCCGGGAGTGGCCACTGCACTCCAGTCTGGGCAACGGAGTGAGACTCCAACTCAAAAAAAAAAAAAAAAAAAAGGACTGAGTAGGCCAGACTTGGTGACTCAGCCTGTAATACCAGCCCTTTGGGAGGCCGAGGCAAGTGGATTGCCTGAGGCTGTGGGTTTGAGATCATCCCAGGCAACTTGGCGAGACTCTGTCTCTACAATAAATAAATTTTAAAACATTAACCAGGCGTGGTAGCTTGCTTCTGTAGTTCCAGCTACTTGGAAGGCTGAGGTGAAAGGATTGCTGGAGCCCAGCAGGTCTACTCTAGGGTAGCCATGAGCATGCCACTGCATTCCAGCCTGGGCGACACAATGATCCTCCAACTTGAAAAATAAAAATAACTTGAATAGGGCCAGGCGTGGTGGCTCAAGCCTATAATCTCAGCACTTTGGGAGGCCAAAGTGAGAGGATTGCCTGAGCTCAGGGGTTCAAGACCAGCCTGAGCAACAGGGCGAGACCTTGTCTCTACGATAAATCAAAAAATCAGCGAGGTGTGGTAGTGCACGTCTGTAGTTCCAGCTACTTGGAAGGCTGAGGCGGAAGGATCTCCTGGGCACAGCAGGTTGAGGCTGCAGTGGCCGTGAGCATGCTACTGCAGTCCTGCCTGGGTGACAGAATGAGATTTTGACTCAAAAAAAAAAAAAAAAAAAAACCTGACTAGATATTTCTCAAAAGAAGACATAAAAGTGGCTAACAGGTATATAAAAAGTTATTCAACATCACTAATCATCTGGGAAATGCAAAATTAAATCACAATGTGATAGCACCTCACATCTGTTAGAATGACTGTTATTTTAAAAGACAAAAGATAAGTGTTGGAAAGAATGTGGGAAAAAGGAAATCCTTGAAAACGTGAATATAAATTAGTACCACCATTATTGAAAACAGTATGGAGTTTCCTCAAAGAATTAAAAATGGAGTGATTATATGAGCCAGCAATCCCAGTACATATTATACTCCCAAAGAAAAATAAATCGGTATCTAGAAGAGGTATCTCCACTCCCATGTTCACTGCAGGATTATTCACAATAGCCAACATATGGAAATAACATAAATATGCTAATCTACAGATGATTTAATGAAATGTGATATGGAAATAGAGATAGATATACAAGGCAGTATTATTCATCCTTTATAAAAAAAGAAACTCTTGCCATTTGCTACAACGTAGAAGAACCTGGATCACATTATGTTAATTGAAGTAAATCAGGCTTAGAAAGACAAGTACTACATGATGTCACTTACATGATGTCTCAGTTCATTTTTTGTTGCTATAACAGAATATCACAGACTGGGTAATTTATAAAGAAAAGAAATATATTTCTTACAGTTCTGGAAACGGAAGTTGAAGACTGAGGGGCCACATCTGGTGAGGGTCTTCTTGTTGCCTCATAGCATGGCAGGTAGAAAAACATTCTAGTTTAGATCTCTTTTCATCATCTTATAAGGCCACTACTCCCATTATGGGAGTGCTACCCTAACGGCCTTTACTAATCCTAATTACTTTCCAAAGGTTATACCTTCAAATGCCATCAACATATGAATTTGAGGATTAAGTTTGTAACATATGAAATGTGGGTGTCACATTCAAGCCATAGTATTCTACTCCAGCTTCCAAAATGCACATTTTTCTCACATGCAAATTGCATTTATTTCATCCCAATAGTCCTAACATCTTAACTTGTTCCAGCACCAACTCAAAAATTCAAAGTCCAGAGTCTCATCTAAATCAGATATGGAGCAGACTAAAGTCACAATCTATCCCATGGATTGTGGATGGAACCCCAAGACCTCGAGTAGCTCCACTACCATAAATTTTCTGGGCTCAGACCACATGGCTGCTCTTAAAAATTAGAGCTGCACATTGGTTTCTGAAGACTTCCCAGGTGGGCATTGCATGCTGCCAGTGTGACTCTATACTTCTGGGGTCTCAAGGGTGGCTCCAATTTTAACTTTACATTTCCACTTGGCATTGCCCTAGTGGGGGCTTTCAACAGTGACTCTTCTTCTATGACAAGTCTCTGCCTAGGCCCCCAGGCTTTTCAGTATGCACTCTGAAACCTAGATGGAAGTCGCCATACCTTTATAGTTCTTACATTCTGCACTCCTGCAGAATTGGCACCATATGGACACCCCCAAGGTTTACTGCTTATGCCCTCTGGAGCAGCAGCATGAGCCACATGTGGGCCTGTTTGAACTGTAGAGTGGTGCCATCAAGGTTTACAGCTTTACAACTTATACCTTTGGATCAGTGGATAAAGCTGCACCCGGGACTGCTTGATCTTCAGCTAGAGCAAAGAAGGAGCACCATACCAGGATCCAGGGTGCAGGGTCTCAAATCAGCCCTGAGGAACAAGCCTATAAAGAGTGCCCTAGGCCCATCCTGAGAAACCATTCTAGCCTCCTAGGCCTGTGATGGCAGGGAAAGCCTTGGGTATTTCTGAAATGCTTTCAGTCTTTCTCTCATTGTCCTGATGAATAACCTGTGATTCCCTTATATAAGTTCTAGGGGTTTGCTGTTGTTGTTGTTGTTGTTTTGTAGCAAATGCTTGTTTGGCCACACCCAAATATACTTTTTCATTCTTTACGTGACCAGGCTGTTAACTTTCTACAATTTTTATATTCTGCTTCTCTTTTAATTTTAAATTGCCTTTAAGCCATCCCTATGCAACTGAATTTCACTGTAAGTGGCCAAAAGTAGTCATGCCACAACTTGAATCCTTTGTTGCTTAGGAATTTCTTCCATTTGCCATCCTAATTGATTATTGCCAAGTTCAGTCTTTCATAAAAACCTTGGACATTAACACAATGCAACCAAGTTCTTTGCTAATTTATAACAAAGATGGCCTTTATTCCAGATTGCAATGCCTTGGTCTTCATTTCCATCTGAGATCACATCAGAATGGCCTTTACTATTCACATTTCTATTAGCATTCTGGTCACAACCACTTAAGTAATCTCTAAGAAGTTCCAGACTTTCCCTAGTCTTCTTGGGTTCTTCTGTGCCCTCATCAGAATCACCCTAATGCTACTTTTGCAGAAAAACAGGCTTTTTCTAGCCTGCTCCTCCAAATCTTCCAGCCTCTGCCCTTTACCCAGTTCCACAACCGTATTCACATTTTCAGGGATTTGTTATTTGCAACAGTCCCAGTTCTTGGTACCAGTTTTGTTTATTAGTCCATTTTCTGCTGCTATAAGAGAATACCACAGACTGGGTCATTTTTAAAAAGTTATTTCTTATAATTCTGGAGGCTGAGAAGTCCAAGGTTGAGGGGTTACATCTGAGGGTCTTCTTCCTACATCGTAACATTGCAGAGGGCATCACATGGCAATTGGGGAAGAGAGTGCCAGCTCAGTTCTTTGTTTCTGTTATAAAGCTACCAGTTCTATCATGGGGGCCCCACTTTGATGACCCTACCTAATCCTAATTACCTCCCAAAGTCCCCATCTCTGAACACTATTAATATATAAATTTGGGGATTAAGTTTCTAACATATGAAATTGGAGAGACACAATCAAATCACTGCATATAGAGACTCTAATATGGTTGAATAGAAGGAGAGAGAAGAATGTAGATTCTAGGGCTTGAAGACGTTTGGAGGAAATGGGGAAATGCTGGTCAAAAGGGTTCAGTTATGTAAAATCAATAAATTCTGGAGCTATAGTGTACGTTATGGTGACTATTGGTAACAATGCTGTATTATATACTTAGAATTTGTTAAGAGTACAGTTCTTCAGCATTTTCACCACAAAACAAATTTCAAGGTAACTGTGAGATGACAATACGTTACCTAGCTTGAATGTGGTGACCACAGTGTATTTGAATATCAAAACATCAAGTTGTATACCTTAAATATATATATATAGTATTTTTAATTTATACCCAATGAGAAAACTAAACAAAATATCTAATTATTTTTTTAAAATACAGTAGTCCTCACTTATCCATGGTTTTACTTTCTGTGGTTTCAGTTACCGTTGGTCATATGCAGTCCAAAAATATTAAATGGAAAAACCCAGAAATAAACAATTCGTAAGTTTTAAATTTTACACTATTCTGAGTAGTCTGATGAAATCTTACACTACCCCACTACATCCCATCTGCAACATAAGTCATCCCTTTGTCCAGCATCTCTACACTGCATATACACCCTACCTGCCCATAGTAGCAGTCTCAGTGATCACATCAATTGTGTTATCACAACATATGTGAAAATTTTTTTTTTTTTTTTTTGAGTTGGAGTCTTACTGTGTCACCCAGGATGGAGTGCAGTGGCATGCTCACGGCCACTGCAGCCTCCACCTGCCCGGCTCAGGCGATCCTTCCACCTCAGCCTTCCAAGTAGCTAGAACTACAGGCATGCGCCACTGCACCCAGCTTATGTCTTGATTTATTGTAGAGATGATGTCTCACTAAGTTTCCCAGGTTGGTCTCGAACCCCTGATCTCAGGCAATCCTCTCGCCTTGGCCTCCTAAAGTGCTGAGATTACAGGCTTGAGCCACTGCACCTGGCCACAACATGTGTGTAACTTTTATTTTACATAATTGTTTATTTTATTATTAATTATTGTTGTTAATCTCTTAGTGTACCCATTTATAAGTTCAACTTTATCATAGGTATATATGTATAGAGAAAAAAACATAGTATACACAGGGTTCGGTGCTACTCACAGTTTCCAGCATTCAGTGAGTGTCTCAGAACTGTAGTAGAATGGATAAATAAGTTATGATTTATTAATCCAATGGAATACCACACAACAATAAATAAAAGTAAACTAATGGCATATGCATCAATGTGGATGCATCTCATAGATACTATATAGAACACATACAAAAAAGCATATTATATGACTCACTTAACATGAATTTCAAAACAGAAAAAACTAACCAGTAATGATAAATGTGAGAATAATGGTTACCTCTTGGGGGTATATGACACAAATTGGGATGGAATCATTAGGTAATATTTTGCAGAAAAGGAAATATGTGTCTTAATTTGGGTGGCAGTTACACAGGTATAGACATTTGTAAAAAAAAAAAAAAAAAAAGTCAGTGAATGCCAGTATAATTCTTTCTGTGTTATGTGTTATGCTTTAATAATAATATTAACAATAAAGCAAAACCCATTCATTTATATGTAAAGTTTGTACAGCTATAATGTCACTGAAGATGATTGTATATATACAGGCACTGGTCAAACTTTTTTACTAATCAAATTTCCTTTCACCCTTGTGAGGATAGAAGAAGTGAGGGAAAAGATGGGAAATAGTGTTACTACATCTTCTGCTGTTGAGGTCTCTTGGGAGACTACTTGTATGATGACTCTTTACAAAGTATAAAGAAAGAAGCTGAGAAAATCTTTTAAAGAGCACAAATAAGAACTCTCGAGAGGAAGATAGAAGAATTGAATGTAACTGAATTTGAATGTTATGACTAACGTTCTATAACTAAGAGAAGGACCAAGAGCAAGAACTAAAAAAGATCAAATTTAGTTTTTAACCACCATTTTAGAGAGGTCAGAAATTTACTGACCCTAAAACTCCAGTTCACAGGAAGCACAACTTTCTAATTTTGTATTTAGCGAGCATGGTCTTCCTCATTGTTGCCTACTCGATGGGAAGTTTAAAAAAAGCCCACTTCAAGTATTGATTATTTTAAAACTTAGTCTGATTCAATGATATAAGCCATTTTTTTTTAGGTAAGTTCAGCATGCTATAATAATTATAAAATCTGCTTCTACTCATTATTTAATTATCTTATACATGGTGAAATATCTTCATCCATAGGAAAGAAAGAACTCATGTGACCTCCAGAAAGCAAAGTGAAAGAATTTTCTGAACTGGGAGTATTCCTTCTAGTCCCTTCCTGGTCCCACTAGTAGAAGCCTGGTATGACATAACCCAGATACTGGGTCCTATTGACTAAGTCCTACTGATGGAAGCTCTTTTGCTGGCAACTGTGGCCAATGTATTTACAAGTCATTCTTAATTGACTTCATCAGAACTGAGTGACCCCTCTCTGCTACTGCCGGCTTTATAACCCAATGAGTCTCTGCCAAGTCCTCTATTTCAGTTCATCAGTCAGTGTTCAGGCTTATGGCAGGCTCACTGGCCCTTAACTCAATAGCACGGCATTGAAGAACCAAAGAAGCTCAACTGGAAAACTAGACCTTTTTACTGTTACATGTTACTGCATAGGACTGATTAGGATGATAGTCTTATATGTAAAACTCAAATTTTTAAAAATAAAATTTTAATCCCATTAAGCCTAAGAGTTTTCTTTATAGGCTATACATTAGGGTGGTTAAAACATGGACTTTAAAATCAAGTGGTCCTGGGTTTCAGATTCCATTTTGTAATTTTTTGGCTCTTTTTAGACTTTCTAAAAGATTTCCTGATGCTGAAAAACAGAACTACAAGAGAACGGGGGAAATTCCAAAGGGGCAATCATCAACAGAAACATCATCATCACTTTAATTTTGCTCCTTCTCTCAGCTGCTATTAACTATCTATTGAACTAATAACTAATTTTGTGTGCTAGCTACCTTTGATGGTAAAATGGAGGCTCCATGAGGTTATGTAACTTGTGAAAGTTATACAGCCTGAAAGAGGTAGAGCTAGGACCACCTGTGATTGTTAGCATTAGGTGTCAATTTGACTGGATTGAGAGATGCCTAGATGGCTGGCGATGCATTGCTTCTAGGTGTGTCTCTGAGGTGTATCACTTCTCTCCAGAAGAGATTGACATGTGAGACAGTGGAATGAAAAAGGAAGACCCACCTTCAAGGTGGGCAGGCATCAACCAATCAGTTGCCAGTAGGGTTAGAACAAGGCAAGCAGAAGGGAGATGTTCAACTTATTCAGCTCTCTCACTTTCTCTCTGTCTCTCTCTCTCTGTCTCATCTCTCTGTCTCTCTCTCTCTCTTTCTTCCCCTTCCCCTTCCCCATGGAACACTCTCCTGCCATTGGACATCAGACTCCAAGTTCTTTGGTCTTTGGACTCTAGAACTTGCACAACTAACCTGAGGGCTACACCATTGACTTCCCTGGTTCTGAGGCTTTCAGACTTGGTCTGAGTCACTACTGACCTTTCTCATTTCCCAGCCTGCAGGTGACTTATCATGGGACTTTGTAATCATGTGAGCCAATTATCTCTATAAACTCTATACACATACAAATATATAAATATATTCACATACATATAAACGGGTGTGGGTGTGTGTGTGTTTTATTGGTTCTGTCTCTTTGGAGAACCCTAACTTATACTGTCTGACTCTAAAACCTATGTTAAATCCAGTGCCCATTTTACAGATTGTGAAACCGGAAAATGTAAGTAACTTGCTTAGGGCAAACTACCAGTAAATTTAAACCCAGTCTGTGCTCTTTCCACTAGGCTATATTTCCTCTCAGCAGTATGGAGCAAGCACCTTGCCATATGCATTCCTATGCTGCCTGCCAAACACACAACATACTGCTCTGCACATAAGAGAGCATCAAAGAATGTTAGAGCTGGTAGGGAATTTCAAAACTAAATAGAAATCTCTCATTTTGCACATGTGAATACTGAAGCAAAGCTACATAGCAAGAGCCAACTCTAAAGCTCATATCTTCTGATTCCATGATCTGCATTCTTTCTCTTTCCTCCCTATACCCAATACATGTTTATTTATTTTGTCCCATTCCAGAGCTGAGGAAAAGAGAAATGTAAGGGAAGAACAGGTGGTGGCATCAGAAGAGAGTGGGTGGACCAGTCCCTGCAACTCTTAAGAGAGAAGAAAGGGGTGTTGGTCCAGGGCCAAGAAGTGTCCCTGGGGGCTTATGTCGGCAGGAATCCCCGCATCTCCAAATGCAGATCCGAAGAAGTGCCTGGCAGATTCAATCATACAGTGACTCAAATGTCACAGCATGACTGTAGAGAAAGAATAATAGTGGAAGCATCCTGGCCAATTTTCAACAGAAGGGCTCAGGATAAGGAAGCTTAAGAAAATTGCTGAAGAGAATGATAATGACAATAATAAAAACAAATAGCTACCATTTATTGAGCACTTATGTGTCTGGCACTGTGCTGCACACTTTACATATCAACCTGATGAAGTGCAATTATTATCCTCATTTTATGAGGAGGAAACTGAGGCGTGGCGAGGCTGAGAAAGTTGCCCAAGGACACACAGCTTGTAAGGTTAAGTCTCTGCACCTTAGCACGTAATCATATAGCAGCCATTTGGTGTCTAAGGCTGCAGTGAGTGCTTGGAGTACATCATCTTCTTTCCTCCTCACAAAACCCTGCTAAGGGTGTATTAGTCTCTTCATTTTATAGGGAAGGCAAGGCAAAAAACAAAAACAAAAAAAACAACTCAGAGAGACTGTTTGCTCAAGGTCACACAATGAAAGAATGACAGGACATGATTAAAATTCTCAAAGGATTTATTCTGGAGCCAATCATAAGCGTGGAAATAACTGCAACAAAAAGTTAACACACCTAGCTACTGGAATAAAATTTTAGTGGGATTTGTCCATTTGATGTATTACTCATAACTAACTCCTAGTGACTCTGATAAACTGCCTGCAACCCAGGACCAACAGTACTGAAATAAGAGAAGCATAAGTTTTATTTAGTCATTTTCCCTCTGAATGTCAAACCACCTCTCTCCACAACCCTCACCATCCTAAGTGACAACAGCAGACACTTGTGTAATCATCAGCACTCTTACAGTAAAGGCATTTATCCTTTCCTACAGGCTCTTGATCTAACCTCAAACCACTTTTGAGATATATATATATGATACACACAGCAAGAACAGAGAAAATGTTTCTCTCTCTGGAAAATTATAGGAATTATCCCAATAAAGATCCTGTTCTATGACCCTCAAAGACTTCTGTTCATCTAGTGTTTATTTCTTTTGTGTATAAACAATTCAACAAAAAAGAAATAAACATGGTTCTTGAATATCTGAAAAAAGAAATGCTCTTTCTCAATCATAAAAAGAAAAAGGCAAATTAAAAATGCAAAATCAATTTTAACCATAGAGTATTGGCAAAGTTGTGGGGAAAAATCACCCTCAGGCATCAGTGGTAGGAGAGTAAATTTGTATGACCCCTGGGAGGGCAATTTTGCAACTACCAAATTTACAATTCGTATGCCATTGGATCCACCAATCCACTCCTAAAATTTATCCTATGGATGTACTTACACAAGTACAAAATGACCTATTTGTAAGGTTATTTATCGAAGCATTTTTCTTCATCGTAAAAAATGTGAATTAACGTAAATGTTCATCCATAGGGGACTGTCCATAAATCATGGTTCAGTCATGTAATGGAGCACCACCTGCCACAGACGGAATCAGAAGTTCTTTACATACACAGATGGAACACATTCTGAGATCTATTGTTAAGTGAAATATGCAAAGTGCAAGACAGTGAGTGCTAGATACTACAATACAATGTGTTTGAAAAGTTATGTGTATCAAATGGCATACAATGTGTATGAAAAATATACTTTTATATGTGAATAAAAATACCTGTACTGGGCTCGGTGGCTCAGCCTGTAATTCCAGCAAATTGAGAGGCCAAGGTTCAAGACCCGCCTGGGCAACTTGGCGAGACCTCATCTCTACAATAAATAAAAAATTAGCCGGGCGTGATAGCACGCACTTGTAATTCTGGCTACTTGGAAGGCTGAGAAGGAAGGATTGCTGGAGCCCGGCAGGGTGAGGATACAGTGGCCAGGAGCATGCCACTGCACTCTAGTCTGGGCGTGGCGAGTGAGACTCCAACTCAAAAAAAAAAAAAAAAATCTGCAAAGATATACAAGAAAGTGCCAACATGCATTGAGCTTAAGGGAATGAAGTTGGTACCTGGGGAACAGAGATGAGAGGAAGATTCATCTACTCCTTATATTTTTTTAAATTTTTTCCAGCTTTATTGAAGTATATTTGTCAAAACAAGTATATATTTAAGTTATACAACTTGTTGCTTTGATATCCATATACTGTGCCTTTAAAATTTTTAACCATGGGATTATAGCTCCTATTCAAAACATTTAATAAAATAAAATGAAATAAAAATAAATAGTTATTTTTAAATTGTTTTCTCTACAGTGGGTCAGGTACAGAATAAACAAATGGTAAAAATGCTAAATTTCTTTATATACTTCTGAATTGTATGTTATAAACCTTTATGGTTTCAATTTTTTTAAAAATCCAATATTCAGAAGATAATTAGTTCTAATAATTTTTTTTTTTTTGGCTATCAAAATATTGACTATCATGCCCAAAATGTTCAAAAAAGTCAAATCTGCTATATCTTTTATTCCCTTAAGAATTAATTTCTCTTGTTTTCCATTTGGTAAAGATTTTGGAAGGAGAGTTGTTTTGCTTTCCCCCCCTCCTTAGAGTAACTTAAAGTTCAGCTCAGTGTCTCCTTGGAAAAATAGTGAATCTTGAATCCAAACTTGAGAAGTGTCTAAAGGTTTCAATGTTCCCACTGTGGCTTTCATTTGTACATGGCAAAGTTCTTTAATTTGGTCATCTTTGGACATGCTCCGATCATTCTCTTTCTGAGAAAACATATCATAGAAAATTTTACATTTTCACTTTCATTTGGGAATGTGGCCCTAGAAAGTTTTTAATTTTTTAAAGGTTTCCAAATGTTAAGTGAAGAGCACAACAGCTGTACAGTTATAAGCAGCATATCTTTAAGACTCCATTCTTTATGGAGTGACATTTTCTACAAACTCAGGAAAATATGAATAAATTAAAATCACGTGGCTACTAAATCAATAAACTAATAACTGCCTTTTGATATATGATTTGAATGTACACAAAACATAAGACGTTTCCTATTAGAAATGACTGTGTTACAATGAAAATTGTGAATTAGTGGCCAATAACACTATTACCCTAGCTAAGTTCCTTGGAAGAAGTATGCCTTAGTTCATTTGGGCTGCTATAACAAAATACCATAAACTAGGTGACTTATAAACATAAACCCTGATTTTTTTCACAGTTCTGGAAGCTGCCAAGTTCAACATTAAGGTGCCAGCAGATTCAGTGTCTGGCGAGGGCCTGCTTTCACAGATGGTGGCTTCTCTCCACAGCCTCAACTGGTGGACAGGAACAGGCAGTTCTTTTCCCTAAGGCCACAACTTACCTAAGGCCACATTGGTGATTAGGTTTCAACATATGAAGTTTGGGAAGACACAGACATTCAGATCATAGCAAGGTATAAACAGTTAGTCAAAGAAACTTCAGCTTCTATTAATATATGGATGCATAAAACAGAACCAAACCTAGACTTGATCAGATTTTGGCCCCATACATGGACTAAATATTCCTTAAACAAAACATTAAAGAATAGTAAGTGGGACAGGAGAGCAGTACTGAAAGCCTATTAGAAAAAAATCTCTTGAGCATTGTCGTAAAAGTTACTTAAAACTAGGAAGAGTAGTAATGAGATAAAACCATTTCACGGGTATTGTGGTAGAACTTTATCTGTAACTAGTAGTGCAGAAGAAATTCTGGTCCTCCCTAACACCAGTAGTGCAAGTTCACCCAACTATCTAAATGGCTAGTAGGATATCAGATTAATCTTTTAGAAATTAAATGCCCATTATGTCACTAAATAGTATAGATTCAAAAAGTGGTTAATAGACTAGCAGTGCCAGTATTACCTGGTAGCATGTTAAAAATGTAGAATCCAAGTCTACCCTTAGACTTCTAAATTAGAATCTGCATTTTAACAAGATTCTAATTCCCAGGTTGTGATTCACATACACATTACGTTTGAGAGTCACTGGAATAGAGCATGAATACAAAAGGCAGACAGATCTATGTTGAAATCACAGCTCTAGCACTTAGCTTTGTAAATGAGCAAATTATGCAATCTCCTGAAGCTCCAATGTCCTTATTTTGAAAATGGAAATTATAATAGCTGGCTTATATGTTTGCTATGACAACCAAATAAGAGCACATATAAAAAACATCAAGCAGAGTACTAGGCACCAAATAGGTGCTCCTTGAATATTAACTCTCTTCCTCTACACTCCTTCCCATTTTAAGAGTAGAGAAAAACTTTTAAATAATAAAAATGAAGGAATCATATAAAAACTGTAGAGTTTAGAAATTTTTAAATCACTCTACAATATTATTGAAAACTAATCTAAGACTTTAACCCACATCTAAGCCAAGTGTCTTTGACTGATTCCATTAACACAGCCTGGAGTTTATAACCTTACACAACCATCATCAAATATACTCCAGGTTGAATTTTAAAATATATATATGGAAACAATAACACAAGTCCATCATTAATGCAAAAAAATGCAAATTGCATGTCCTGCTGGCTCATTTTCATATATAAAGAACAATCATATGTCAACATTTTGAAGCAAGTATACATAACTATAACTATACATATTTATTTTAAGAATGGCTGTATAGAAATAGTATTATTAAAATAATAATAGACTAGTTGTATTGCATGCCTACCCTGAAATGGTTAGGCTATTTATATATTTACAGGAAAACTGTAACGAGAAACACTAAAATAGGTTGTGACATTATGAGAGGTACCCTAAAGAAAAAGGGGCAAAGTTGTTTCAAGCATTACAAACACTTTTTTCATGATAAAAATGCAACTGGTACAAGTAACCACAAGAAACTGGCTCTCTTCCCTTCTACCCCACCCACCAATCCGACCCTGGAGATACCACTGAAATAAGAGGGAAGACAATGTAGTTGGTAAATTATTATAAGGAACAAGAAAATGACCAGCTTGAGGTTTAAGAGGAAATAACAACCTAGAAGAAAAAAGAAGAGTTTGGCACTGCTGACCAGGAACTTGAGTGGAGGAGAGGATTTTAGGAGGGCCCATTGCCTAATTCCACTGGACCATTACTTGCCCAGTCAGAACCGAAAGGATCAAAAATAGCAGCGATCACAGCAGCACTGGACATTCAAGTAGCCCGCTGGGAGCAATGATCAATAGATTCGCCAGGTCCTGAGATGTCGCCTCCTTTACTTCATCCTTTTCAACCAAAGGGCAAGGTAATTATAACCAAACAAGGTAACTCTTAAGAAAGAAAAATGCTAGAACACAGACTATAAGGGAAATTCTGCCCCAACCCACGGGAAAAGTACAAACTAAGGAGCTTTAGCCCTTGCCTCAACATACATATCATCAGAAAAAGACACTAACACCTCTAAGGAATATGAACTCCAAAGAAAACTGCAGATCCATCTTAGAAGAATAACAGCTAAGAAATAACAGTAACAAAGTAGACAGTCTATGCAAGAGAAAGCAAAAGGAATGAACCAAAGTAGAATTTTAAATAATTTTAATTAATAGACTTGAGGAGATAAGGAAAGATATTGCAAATCAGAAACCGAAACAAAAAAGAACCAGCTGGACATACTAGATGTGCAAAATATAACAATAAGATAAAATGAGTTTAGTAGCAAAATAGACACAAGTCACATACTGCTGAGAGAAAAATAGATCAAGAAGAAATAATCGCCATGAACATATATCCACCTAGCAATATGTCCACAAAGGATATAAATCAATCACAAATCTGAGGAGAAATATATATCAAGTTTTGCAATTAATTTTAAGATGCCCCCTCAGAAACTGATAGATTCAAGGTGACACCAAAATAAGAAACTATATGCAAGAGCTAAATAACACATTGTTATTTCTAAATTTATTGATATATTTAAAACTTTATATCCCTCAAACAATAAACATTCTTTTAAAACAGACATGAATATATACAAAATTAAATCTACTAGGTCACAAAGGAAGTCTCAGTAAATTCCACAGAATCAGTATCATGGAGACTATGTTCTCTAATCACGATGCAATAAAAATTAAAATAAACCCCAAATGATGGATCTTAAAATCTCACAGGTACAAAAACAAATATCATACTACTGAACAATCCTTATATTTATAAGAAAATTATAAGAAGAATTATGAAATATTTTGAATGAAATAGTAATAAAATATCAAACATTTGGTATGAAATTACAGCAGTACTTAAAAGAAAAGTTACAGCTGGGCCCGGTGGCTCAGCCCGTAATCCCCTGCTTTGGGAGGCTGAAGTGAATGAATTGCCTGAGCCTGCAGGTTCGAGAACCACCTGAGCAACTTGGTGAGACCTCATCTCTACAATAAATCAGAAAGTAGCTGGGTGTGGTAGTGCATGCCTGTAGTTCCAACTGCTTGGAAAGCTGAGGCAGAAGGATCGTTGGAGCCCAGCAGGTCGAGGCTGCGGTGGCCAGGAGCGGCCACTGCACTCCAGTCTGGGTGACAGAGTGAGACTCCAACTCAAAAAAAAAAAAAAAAAAAGATAAAGAAAGAAAAGTTACAGCTTTAAATACATTTATCAGACAAGAAAAAAGCATGAAAACAAATTAACAAAACCTTTAACTCAAAATACAAACAGAAAATGAACAAGTAAACACAAAGAGTCATGTAGAAAAGAAATAATAAAGATAAGGACCAAAAAATCAGTGAAAGAGATAACTAAACAAACAAATATAGTGAAGTTTAATAAGATGAAAAGCTGGATATTTGAAAAGATAGATGAAGTTCTGATAAAACTGGAAAAGAGAAAAAATAAGTAAAATGTAGAATGAAAGAGGGAAATAACTCAGACACAATAGATTTTTAAAAATATAACAATATGATAATGAATTGAGCAAACTTAAAAGTTATAATTCTGGGAAGTTAAAAGTGTCAAAATGGCACTAGAAATATAGAAAATTTGAATTTAAGTCCACTTGAACTTACTTTAGACAAAGCTAAAAATAACTGTGGCAGAGTAAGAGAAGATATTTGCCATATCAAAAACAATGAGGAAATTCTATTTAGAACACCCAAGGAACTTGAGCAAAGCAACAAGGAAAATACAAGAAATTCAGTAGAAAAATAGGCAAGGGAATGAATTGTTAATTTACAGAAGGAGAGAAACCAAAAAGTTAATAATATTTGATCTTACTAGGAATAAGAAAAGCCACACAGATAACACAAACTACAACAAATTTTACCCTTATAATACCTTATACCCTTCAGATTGTTAAAAAAAAAAAGATAGAGAGAAAATCAGAAATTACCAAATGGGGGCAAATGTGGGAAAATAACTTCATGCGTTGCTGTTGTGAGTGTAGATTGTGAAGTTATTCTGGAAAAGAATTGAGACCAAGCAGAAATCTTTCCTAGGGGCCTGCAGTACTTCTCACTCCCTTTCCCCACACCCAAGCATGAAAATAAAAGTAAATCTTGAGTTACTTCAAAGGCACCTAGCTAGCCCTGAGAAGAATATATAAGAATATATTCTTATAATTAAGTGACTTAAAACAATAATCAAGGAAATTGAATTCAGGGCATGTTTTGTTCCCTATTGAAACTAAAGATAACATCTTTTTTTTAATAGACTCAAGTTTCTTTTTTTCTTTATTTCAATAGCTTTAGGGGATACAAATAGTTTTTGGTTACATTTGTATAGTGGCAAAGAAGTCTGGGCTTTCAGTGTACCCACCACCCTCACCTGTGCATATTTTACCCAATATGTGATTTTTTTCTCTCCAGTCCTTCCTGCCCTTCTCCTTCTGAGTCTTCGATGTTCATTATATCATTTTCTACGCCTTTACAGATCCTGAAACTAAAGATAACATCTTAACATATACCCCTGAATTGTTTTTCAGAAACCCAGACCCTGACCAAATGAATCTACAGGCACATAGACCTCAGATAAGAGGAAACTGTGGCCTGAACTCTTGACCATTGTTCTTTGTTCTGAATTTCTTCCTGAAGGGCCTGGAGGAGGTCAGTCCATGAGCCAGAGCAAAGATTCTTTTCTGCTGATCCCAAATTCAGACAAAGCTTCACCTTCTTACCCAAACACAAATCAGAAAATCTTTGAATTCGCCTATGACCTATGGGCCCCCACTTTGAGATTTCCTACCTTTTTGGGTCAAACCAATGTATAGCCTACATGTATTGATTTATGACTGTAACCTTTGCCTCTCTGCCTTTAAAAATTCTTACTTGTAAGCAATCAGGGAATTCAGTTCTTAAGCATTAGCTGCCTGATTCTCCTTACTTGGCACCCTGCAATAAGTACCTCACTTCCTCTCTCGCTGCAATCTTTTTTTTTTTTGAGTTGGAGTCTCACTCTGTCGGTTCCGGGATCCTTCCGCCTCAGCCTTCCGAGTAGCCGGAATTACAGGCATGCGCTACCACGCCCGGCTGATATTTTTGATTTATTGTAGAGATGAGGTCTCGCTGCCCAGGCGGGTCCCGACCCCCCGGGCTCAGGCAATCCACTCACCTCAGTCTCCCAAAGGCGCGGGATTACAGGCTGAGCCACCGAGCCCGGCTTCTCTCTGCAATCCTGATGCCAGTGTTTGGTTTTGCTGCACAGAGCGAGTGGACTCTAGTTAAGTTCCATAACAGAATTTGCCATATTTCCTGCTATTATGCATGCATATCCTAAGATCTAGTAGACTCATAGCTGAATATATATAGCCCCAAAGTAACACAGGCATAGGTCCACAAAGTTATATGTACAAAAATCTTCAATGCAGCCTTTTTGTGGAAGTCTGTTGCTAGGTACCACTCAGTTGTCCATCTTTCGTACCATGTATAAGTAACATGTGGTAGATGAAGACCATGAAGCAACAAACTAGAAAAGGCATATAGTAACACAGATTGATAATAAATACATATTGCTGAAACATGTAAGAAAGAAAACCAGATCTA
This sequence comes from Carlito syrichta, assembly GCF_000164805.1. Taxonomy (NCBI): domain Eukaryota; kingdom Metazoa; phylum Chordata; class Mammalia; order Primates; family Tarsiidae; genus Carlito; species Carlito syrichta. The sequence goes on from NW_007253118.1 coordinate 508,071, forward strand.
TAGTACAAGAGCATTTAAGTACAATTGGACTCTCAAACAATACAGGGATTAAAAGCAATGTCCCCTGCATGGCTGAAAATCTGCATAGAACTTTTGACACCTCAAAAATTTAACTACTAATAGTCTACTATTTACCAGAAGTCTTACCGATAACAATCAATTCACATATATTTTTTATGTTACATTACTATATAATATGTATTCTTATAATTAAGAGAAAAGAAAATGTTATTAAGAAAATCATAAACACTCAGTGCGGTGGCTCATGCATGTAATCTCAGGACTTTGGAAGGCGAAGGCAAGAGGATTGTCTAATCCCAGAGGTTTGAGACCAGCCTGGGCAACTTAGTGAGATCCCATCTCCATAGTAAATCAAAAAATTAGCTGAGCATGATGGTGTAGTTGCTGTAGGTCCAGCAACTTGGAAGGCAACTTGGAAGGCCAAGATGGAAGGATCACCTGAGCCCAGCAGATGTGGTACCTGCTGCGTGCCATTGCACTCCAGCCTGGGTGACAGAATGAGACTCCGACTCAAAAAAAAAAACACAAAATATATATGAAAGAGAAAATGTATTTACTATTTATTAAGTCGAAGTGGATCATCATAAAGGTCTTTATTCTTGTTTTCATGTTGAATAGGTTGAGAAGGAAGAGGGAGAGACATTGGTCTTTTAATCTCAGGTGGAAGAAAATCTGCATATAGCTCAAACCAGTGTTATTCAAGGGTCAACTGTACATTTGAATGTATATTCACAAAAATAAATACTATGTCTTTTTCAAGGTACATACATATCTAAGTGCATATATCAAATCCATTACACTGGGTGTCTTTAGTGAAGAGGGGGGGAAATCAAGGTGAACGGCAGTGCAGTAAGTAACAGGCAGGCATGTGAAGAGAGATGCAATGATATAGAAAGGCAATCAGGTTTCCTGGTCAGCATGAATCCTGCTTGTGCTCTGCATGTGATCCATGGTTTTCAAATTAGGCAAGATATTAGACTCTGGCCAGAGACTATGAGCAACTTACAAATTCCAAGAAATTGAACAGGAATGCAAGAGCCAATAGAAAAACCTCTTGGGGCTAAAGGATGCATACTGGCTATTGTAAACTAGATGATAGAACCAGTATGTATAGTAAAAAAAAAAAAATTGCCTCTGTCCCCATCTCTTGACACAAAGTTCCTAAAATCTTTGAAATCTCCTGAGTGATAAAACTTTCTTTGTATGCTAATGAAATGACTCCTGAGTGGGCCCCTTAGCTTCAGGATGAGAGGTAGTCTCCAAAAAGACCCAGTCATCATTATAGACATGGAACTTTGACCTTCCCTTCCCATCTAGGGAGGGGAAAGAGGCTGGAGACTGAGTTCGGTCACCAATGGCAATAATTGAATCAATCATGCATACATAATGAAATTCCTATAAAAACCCTCAAATAAGCCTGAAGAGCTTCCAGGTAGGTGAACACACTGATGTGCTGGGAAGGTGGAATAGCCGGAGAGAGCCACCCAATTCATATCTACACCATGCTTTGTGCATCTCTTTCACTTGGCTGCTCTGAGTTGCAGCCTTGATTAAAAAACTAGTAAACATAAGTAAAGTGTTTTCCTGAGTTCTGTGAGCTGTTTTAGTAAATTACCAAATACTCTTACAGCCAGTTGGTTAGAAGTACCAGTGACCTGAGACTTGCAACGCACACCTAAAGTGGGGACAGTTGTGTAGAACTAAGGATCCAGACATTAACTCCAGGTAGATAATGTCAGAATTGAATTGCTAGACACCAATCAGTGTCAGAGAATTAGAGAAGTGGTGTCAGAGACTCACAGAACCGGCCAGATACTAATAGATGAATTTGAAGGATTTTCCAATTTCTTATAATAATCACCAAAAAAAAAAAAAAAAAAACAGGTCAATGTTATTATATCTTATTCAAATGTATAAGAAAACTCTGGGTGTTAATTAACAATGTGTGTGGGAGACCTATACCAGTCCCAAATTTATAACACCAAGGTATAACACCCCAAAGTAGAACAATCCTAAAATTCTAATTCTTTTCCTTTGTGGCAGCAACAAGAAGCATGAGAGTTAGTCATTAAGAAAAATTTACTCTCCAAATCAGTTTGTACTAGATTGGACAGGTTTCTTCTGACCGGAAAGTTCACTGACACATTTCTCTATCTGCATACCTCTTCACAGAATACGAAATGGCAAATATTAGCTGGTCTAAAGCTGCTAGAGTAATTTGTTTTTTCAGTCAAGTTGCTTTTATAACAAAATGACCTTTCCATATTTCAATGTGGAAAGCCTAGTCTTGGCCAAGATTTGTAGCATTTGCTTAATGACCAGGTGGGCTGGAGCCCACTTCTCCAACAATAAACATTTGTGGGCTGCCACTACAGCTATAAAGAGTCTTTCTCCACATAGATGTTATGCCCTCTTGCACCTCCATGGGAATTCAGTCATGAGGAAAATAAATAAATATTTTATACAAGGTTTCAAATGTAGGCCACAAGTACAGGTGTGCAAAATGCAACTTTCTTTATTAACCCATAATGATTTAATTTCTAGTTGGTGCTCCCAACTCTCCAAAGTCAACGAAGGATCATGTCTAAATTTGCGGGTCTGATACAAGGGTTAGGTAGGCATTAAGAAGGTGATGTGTGATTCTTGATGTAACTTGTCCTCATGTGCATCTTTCGAGACATCATGGTCTCATCAGGTTGATAAGATGCAGTGGATTGTCAGTACAGTGGGTTGATGCTGAGGAACCCCCCCACCACCCGCTGTACTGGCCAACATAGCTCCATCTGGTCCAGATGTGCTCTCTGTTACTTCCATGTCACACGACAAGGTATAGAATCATCCTGCTGGAGTTCAGAGATCTCAGTGCTGTTGACTATGATGGCATCTCACCTAGGGACTGGTCCTCCCCCTCAAAATGCTAGCCCAACAAACAACTACAGAGCTCCTACCTTTGAGACATTACATAATTCTATTCTGCTCACTTCTCTATCAACCTGAAAGAATATCCTTTGCATGAAGGTTAAGGAAGCCTGTTCTTCCTCAAGGAGTTTATTATTAGCATTTGATCTATGACTAGTACCCAAAGTCACCTCTACTATCCTGGGAAAAGGAAAATAGGGAGAACCTTTTTGTTCTGCCTTCCAACCTGTCACAAATTTCCATTGAGAGGAAGATCTTACTTGAAAAGAGCAGAGAGGTTAGCCAGAGAAAAGGAGGGAGGGCAAAAGATGAATTTCCAGAAGCGTAAATATAAGATTTCCTCTCAAAAATTTTATTTCACAACATTATTACCACTTCTCTCTAGATAATTCACTATATTCCATATCCAAAATAGCACTGTGCTTAAATAAGCACTTAATAGATAATGATAATCAAAAGGAAGAGCAGGCAGGTCACAGAATATTGAATTTAAGTCAGTGATAGAAGCTTGATAAAGATTAGGTAAGGAATTCTTTGTATTCTGAGCTACATTACTGGCAGATAATTTATATTCTACAATGTATACCTGCTAGCACCAGATTCAACTGTCAATATTCAAAATGAAGTTGCTGCTTTTCAAACTCTGGAGATAAGAAAATTACACTGTAATGTACAATTAGTGGGACAGAAATATGAATAAGTCTAATACTTAGCCCAGTTCCAAGTTTACAAAGCTACGCAGACTCAAGATAGAGTGCACTGGTTAGAACTCATTAAGTTGCAACTGGCAGAAGTCCAACTCAAATGGACTGCAAGCCTAGGAAAATTTATTTTTCATGTGACTAAAACATACAGAGACAATGCAGTCTTCAGGGGTGGTTTGATCCTGAAACCATAATGTCAACATAACTGAGCCCTTGCTTTCTCTGAGTCTCTAGCCTCTGTCCTCCTCCGTGTGTCAGCTTTACCCTCCAAATTGCTGCAAGAACTATATTCATTTATTCAATAAATATTTATTAAATATCTCTGCTATAGTCTGAATGTGCCCCTCCCCTGAAATTCATATGTTGAAACCTAATCCCTGGTGTGATAGTATTAAGAGGCATGATCACCTTAGGAGGTAATCAAGTCGTGAGAGTGAAGCCCTCAGGGATGGGATTAGTATCTTAAGGCCTTGAGGATAAGAGTCCATTTCTTCCACTCCAGAGGATGCAGCAACAAGGTGCCACCTTGACCCAGCAACCCTATATACACACCCTATCAACTTCTTGATCTTGTTCTTCTCAGCCTGCAGAACAGTGAGAAATAAATTTTTGTTCTTTAAAAATTACCCAGTCTCAGAATTTCATTATAATGGCATGAATGAGCTAGGATGGTCTCAAATCTGCCAGGCACTGTTCTGTGTTCTGGAGATACAAACGTGAACTACTGAGACAAAGCATACATTCTGCTAGGAAGACATGCTGCATACGCAGAGAAAACCGATATAAAATATGATGTTGGTTCCAAAAGCACCCAGAAGAAAAATTAAACAGGATAAAAGAGTCACAGGAATGCTGCTTTAGCTCAGATGATCACAGAGTACTCTCTGAGGAGGAAGCATTGCATCTGATTCCCAATTAAAGTGAGAGAGCTGGCCATGATGCCACTTATAGAAAGGCGCTCTCAAGCAATGGGAACATCAATAGAAAGGACTCTAGAAGAGGAGTTTGTGTGACATGCAGGAGGAACAGTGAGAGGGCCAGTGCAGCTGGAATCCTTTGAACAAGAGGAGAGCTTAGTAAGTGAGGAAAGCGAGAAATTCAAGACATGATGGTAGGGGAGCCATGCTATAGGCATGGAATATTACTATAGGAGTGACAAGGAAGTCATTGGATGACAGGAGCAGAGGAGTATCTGACATGTTTTAGAAGGCCCTCTATACTATTTGCAGAATAGTTGGTAGAGGTGAAAGGACAGAAACAGAGCATAATTAGCAGGTGAGGTGAGTTGGATAGGGTCTCCCCAAAAGATATGTCCAATCCTAATCCCTGGAACCTGTGAATGTGGCTTTATTTGGAGAAGGGGTTTTAGCAGATGTAATTAGGAATCTCAAGATTAGATCATCCTGGATTTAGTGTGGGTTCTAAATCCAGTGACAGAAGTCTTGCAAGAGAAAGGCAGACACAGAAACAGAAGTAAGCTGTGTGAACACAGAGACAGACATTGGAGTTACGCTGCCAAAAGCCAAGAAAATTATGGGCTAATCAAAGTTGAAAGAGACAAAGAAAGACTACATCCTAGAGCTTTTGGAAAGAACATGGCCCTGCTGACACTTTGATTTCTGGCCTCCAGTACTGTGAGAGAGTAAATATATGTTGTTTTAAACCACCAGATTTGTGGTAATTTGTCACAGCATTTCTAGGAAACTATCACAGGAGCTATTACAGTATCCAGGCATGGGATGCTAGTGGCTCGGATAAGGGTGCTAGAGGTACGAATGGTGAGAAATGGTTGATTGAGCTTTCAATTTGAGGATGAAGCTGAAAGAGTTTCCTAGAACTATTATAATTGTTACTTAGATTTTATCCAGAATAAGAGTCTCTCTCCCCACAATTATCAAGCCATCTGTCTTTCTTGAAGGCAGCCCACAAACTTCAGGGAAAATTGAACCCCTTCACCAGGTCTGGAGTAGATGCAAGTCATTTTCTGACATTCCTAACATACTGCAGAAATGAGCACTTAGCTGAATGGGTGCTGAGTTATTAACCTCCTCAGTCCTCACAGTGTGATCAGGTAAATGTAGGTTAATTACAGCTCCCAGGACCACTCACTTCTAGCCCCAAGCCTTCTAGCCTTATCTTTGCCCTATAGTGCCATCAAATATTCTAATTTTAACTTCAAATGTGTGTCATGATGTGAAAAAAAGAGAGGACTACTGCTGATAATATTCCACTCTACCAGTAGTTTGTTTAGAGCCCAAACCTAAACCAATGAGCCCATATTTTGCCCTGGTAACTGTTACTGGTCTAGGGTGAGCTTGTCGGCAAGGGGAAGAACTTCCATTTCATGTCTATGAAAACTGATCTCCCCTTCTCTCTCTTCCTCTACATGAACAAAGAATATGTGCCCCTGCTTCTACTGGTAGTCACCTTGTGACTCAAGGAAGTCAGCTATAGGTAAATGACACATGGAAAATGAAACAGAAGTAAACCCACAGCCCTGATCATGCCTTTAGCCCACATTTTCTCAGAACTTTCAGCTCTAGAAGCTAACACATTTCCAAATTTTAAACTGATTTGAGTTCGGTTTCCAGTTACTTGCACGTCAAAGCATCCTGACAAATCAAGTACATATCTCGAAACCATAGAGGCAAGAGAGATAGGTTCACTCTAACAGGCTTAGTCTATTTCTGGAACTGGGGCCATTTCTGGAACTGGGAGGGGGTCAACTCTATTCAAATCCCATAGCTAAAATGTCTAACCACAACATGATTTAGTTTGTATAATTTTAATATGATACATTCTTGCCGGTCTCGGTGGCTCAGCCTGTAATCCCACGCCTTTGGGAGGCCGAGGTGAGTGGATTGCCTGAGCCTGCAGGTTCGAGACCCGCCTGGGCAGTGAGACCTCATCTCTACAATAAATCAAAAAATCAGGCGGGCGTGGTAGCGCATGCCTGTAATTCTGGCTACTTGGAAGGTTGAGGTGGAAGGATCGCCGGAGTCCAGCAGGTCGAGGCTGCGGTGGCTGGGAGCGGCCACTGCACTCCAGTCTGGGCTACAGAGTGAGACTCCAACTCAGATGATACATTCTTTATCAAATTTTTTTAATTAGTGAATAAAAACGTGGGCTTGAAAGAAGTGCTTACTACAACACATCCAAAAAAATATTGGGAGTCAAAGAGTTAACACTATTTTATTAACAAAACTCTCTAAGAAACGGATCTAGGTGATCTCTTTAGGTATATGAACACCAGAAAAATAATTCACAGACGTGTGCCTTCATGTTTGTAGAGATAACAGTGTTTGGCTATTAATCTGGGAAAAGAATCAAGGCAGTAGTGGAACTGATTCATGGCAAAACACACAAACCAACAGAGAGCTGCAGCAGCATATTTGATATAATCCAATTTGACCCCCATTCTCAAGTCACTTAACCCTGGTCACACACAGAATGAGGTTTAGGGGCTTACTACTCAAAAGTACCATAGATACTGCTGTGGGGAGGAAAATCTAGCAGAAGCCACAAATTGGCCTTTCACAGACAAATCCAACCCACAAACATGTCTTGTTTCACATGCACAGTGTATATTATTAAAATTAGTATTATTATTTAACCCACACTAAAACAGGAGATTTCACATTTAAAAATATGGATTCCTGACTTCTCTTTAAAATCTGGAAGGTCAAGTGTAAAAGAGTCCATATTTTCATATGGTAACAACTGGCAACAGTGAACTCTATTTTACTGTACTGCCCCCCCTACCACCACCAATCCCTGTTATCGCTCTATAATTCCTCAACAACATTTCCTCTTTAGCCCTTGTAAGCATTTGTGTTTATGACCTTGGTCTTGAGGCTGCTGGGAGGTCAGGGTCACTACACCTCTGTGATTTTGAGGGACATTTACTATGGTCTTCTACCACATTTGGTCAATGCTGCCACTATGAGAGTTATCCCAAAACTCCTTTTCCTTCCTCTTAACTCAGATGAATTGAGTTTCTGCAACATAAAGAGTTCTAACATATACTGAAAAAGTTAGGTTTCATGAGCATCCATAAGGGTCAACACTGGAGATGAAGTTACATGAAAATGTCATTCTAGGCCTGCGAAGAGAGAAATCCATTCCTGCCTCAATGGGAAGCATGTGCCTCTTCTCTCATGGTTCTGCCCAAGACCAGGTGCTAGAGGTATAATTTCCTTCCCTAGATCAGCACAGATCTTAGAATGGAAATTAGCACTGTTACTAAGAGGGAAACAGGACCCAGATCCAGGAAGATCAAGCAAAAAATATTCAGTACATTAAAGGAATAGTGTATGTCCTTCCCAGTTTTCCCCACAGCAGTTTGCCTTCCTTTAAAAATAGATAGATGTTTATCTTTGTAAGGGGACCATTTTGAAACTGGCAAATTTGGTTTCTCTTCTATTTGAGGGCCCAAGCTACAACTTTCACATTTTCTCACATTTCATCAGATGATTTTGACATGAAATTGCATAAGCAATCTAAGACAATTATTATTACATCTTTGAAAAATGAGAGATTTGGAACAGAAATGTCAACTGACTCACCCATAGACCCGTTTCTTAGCAAGAGGGACCATGTTACAATTGAGCTTTGCAGAATCCTACTCCTTTGCCCTTTCCACTAAGGTATGCCATGTTTACTTACTCCACCCTCTCCTTAATAGAACTACTGTACTGATATTGTTGCTTTGCATTTAAGTAGTGACATTTAAGGGAAAAGAACATGAAATTGTGGGGGTTTTATTGATATATAATAGTTGTAAGTATGTGGGTTCATGCGATATTTTGATATATGCATACAATGTGTAATGATCAAATCAGGGTAATTGAAATAACCATAACCTCAAACATTTATCATGTTTTTTGTGTTGAGAACATTCTAAATCTTCTCTTCTAGATGTTTTGAAATATATAGTAAATTATAAATTATTTTTAAGCAAAGAGCCATAAAAGCTTGCCTTCTTTCTGAAATGTTCTTGATTCTGGAAGTGTCATCTTTAATATATGAAAACAATTCTCCTAAAACATTTTATGGGGAAGGTGCTTTAAGTTACATTTTTATTAGTGAGAACAAATTTGCCTTGACTTAGCCACTCCATTCCACTTTATTCAGAGGTAATGCCATGACAAAGTTTAGGAGCATAGTTGCAGGTTCAAAACAACAATACTAGCCTCTTTAATGTAATTTTCTTTCTGAGTCAGGATCTTACTCTGTCGCCCAGGCTGGAGTGCAGTGGCACACTCTCGGCCACCCCACTGTCGAATTGCTGGGATCAGGCGGGCAATCCTTCTGCCTCAACCTTCCAAGTAGCCAGAACTACAATGCCCAGCTAAATTTTTTATATGTTGTAGAGATGAGTGCTCACCAAGTTGCCCAGGCTGGTTTCAAATCCCTGGGCTCAGGCAATCCTCTCACCTTGGCCTCCCAAAATGCTGGGATTACAGGCTTGAGCCACCGCACCCAGTCAGCCACCATGCCCATAATGTTTTTAATGGATTGAGTTGACCAGTCAGCAATGTAGCATCAAGCAATTTCTGAGCAAAGATGAGTTAGAATAGGGGACAGAAATTAATAATATTTATTTAAGTCCAATGGGGTAAGAGAAAAAGAAAACGGTCACTCACACCAACATTTGTTCAGAACTTTGATGCAATTGCTATCTGACCACTAAAATGATGGTTACATGGACCACAGTTGGAAGAAAGGTCACAGATTGTGGTCTGAATTGAAGTCTTGGATTTCAATTATATCTCAGTAGCACTGTCATTTTATGGTGAGTGGAGGGCATTGGCTAGAAATAACTACTAGGTTAAAGATTAATTCTAATTAAAAAATTTTCCACAGAATTAACAAACTATCCAATTTTAGCTATGATTTCTAGACAGTTTCCTTCTGTGACACCACATTCAAAGATCCATAAAGCAGTCTTTTTTGGATTTATTTCACATTCCTCTAGCAGATCCCACAGTGTTCAAAGGAGAGACAGCCAGAATTGGCACAGTGGTTTCCGGTATTTTCCTTGTATCTGAGGAGAAACAGGTTGTAAAGGACTAATCAAATGCTGTCCTCGCAGGAGCAGGGGACAGAAATGCAGGGAAGGAAGGTACTTCCTGCTAGTCTCCACTCCCCCTTCGCTGGCCCTCATGCACCTGCAGTGACCCCAAAACCCCAGAGGCTGGAATCAACATGGAGAGAATCCAATTAATATTTGTGAGTAGACAAAGTCAAATCTTCATAAAATGTAAGAGCAACCTGGATTCGTGCTTTTTAGTGGGGAAAAAATCATTAGAATAATTGACTAATATATGACAAGCTGCAGCTGGTTTGCCTCCTGCTGGATCCTGGGTTTGCCTCGTGCAGAGAAAACCCCAAGAACTTGCTCAAATATATCACTCATCCCTCTTGTGACAGCTTTCACTAAATAGTTGGGGTAGAGAGCCTCTGAATGGGGCTTTTATTTTTTCCCTCAAGTCATTCTGCAAAACTGAGCTATTTTCAAATGAGTGGATTTTAACTTTTTACTAAAAGTCATAGAAAACTATAGCCCAGGAGGAATGAAATCTCCCTGGAATTAGCCTAGTGACTAATAGAGGTGCTATCCAGTCTGTTTCATGCCTGTTTAGGTACATTGTGATCCCCTGAATAAAAAGGCTGGGAGTGGGAAAGAGATCTCAGGATGTCCCCATAACCACTGCTGAGGGGAAGTTGATGTCTGATGAAGAAGGCAATACTACTATGGGTTTGAAAGGCATAGAATTGACTATATACATTAGAAGAAAGGGGAACAGGAAAATAGCATTAGGGAATTGGAAACTCTTTGGACTTCAGCTAAAATACTGAAGATTGTCAATGCTCTGTCGAGTCATAAAATTTAGAAGATTAAATGCCTATATGGAGGGAGAGTAGAAAAAAATCCCATTGTGCATACCAGTAGTGAGGAACCGCAGTGTGGGAGATAAGTCCAAAGGGCTTCAATCCACATGTTGAATTGGAAGAAATGAGTTAGGGGTTTCCTACAGCAGTGAAAACTTAAAAAAAAATTTCTATTCATCACAGACTAATACTTTTATAAGTTAAAAATGAATTATTAGGAAAACCATTTTGTACTTAGAGGCTGTGGCAATTCCATATTATAAAGGGGTGTTATTATGACACTTGATTTCTTTGTTGATCTCATTTCAGACCAGTGACATATAGTTTAAGGTGAGCACTGGTTTGTAGAACACACTTAGGCCACACTTTGAGTAAGTAAGCACCAGCTTACTCTACAGACTCAGATCAAAAAGGAAATTAGATAGTCAATGCATCCTTCAACTTGTTGGATATGAGGTTCCATGAAATGATTCCTTTAAATGAGTAATTCTGGGTTGCAGCTACCCTAGAAAATCTGGGGCACTGACAACAATGGTAAAGCTTTAAATTGGGGGGAGAGTGGTAATACAGAAAATAAGACAGGTAGAAATTTGATAAAATAGAAAGGATATCATGAAAAATAGTCAAGTGATGCTAAGATGCCCAGAGAGGAACTAGGGAGAGCGGGAAAGAGGCCTGAAAATAAATCATACATGAGTAAAGAGAAGAGATCCCATAACAGCAATTTCTGGGATAGGAGGTAGATGACCATCGAAATTACCTATCTGGTGGTTATGCCTAGTCCCTGCCCCTAAGCCATCACTTGAGCCTCCCTGGTTCAGTGCAGGTCAGCACTGCTCAAGAATCTTCAGAAATGAGAATGCTATCATCAGTGCCTGCCCGGAGGCCGAAAAGAGGGCTCTGCACATCACGTTTACCTAAGAAGCTACCATCATTGCCCTGTATCTATTGTCCTAATATCTTGAGTCACATGTTGTCTCTTTATTTTACTTATGTGTTTTGGAAGCTTCACAGCTTCTCCATTTATTAAAACTTTCTGCTTCTTTCCAGAAGCTCCTCTTTAAAAACACATAAACAGTTCAATGTGAAAATTTGCTGTAGTTGATTTATAATTCATTCTGGAAGAGTCACTTTTAAAAAGACAGAGGGAATTAAGCTGAGAGTATGGCTTGAGATGTGCGCGCCTCCCTTGGCTTTTGAATTAGATGTGTTTAATGGGAACATGGACACTAGGGCTGTGAGTAGTGGGGAAAAAAATCTGTTGGCCTTGCTGACACTAAACATTCCAGCTGCGAATGGAATTCATTTTGGAATACATAAAGCGAATGAGCCTAGACAGGCTTTGAAGCACCATTAAAAAGACCTGGCCTCTCCCTACCTTCATCAGTCCACCAGGTAGCTCTTCTGTTGAAACACTGCTCTTTCTCAAAGAGAAGCTCAAATCCCAGAGCCCTTCATTGTAGCCACTGGTGGAAAGTAATTTTGAAATTTGTATTGTAGTCCCTATTGAGGACCAATACTCCCTCCAAATATTGACAGTCAGAACTTTCCACCTGCAAATGATGCTCTTGCTGCTCCATGTGAGGCACCATTAGCCCCAGGTGGAGAACTGACACCGTTAAGGACTCCCAGAATTCAAAGACTCAGGAGAGGAAGGGAGGCTTAGTTGTGGCCCCTTCAGCTGCATTGTTTCGAGTGGTAGCAGGAATACTACCAAAGCAAACAAAGAGAAAGTTTTTGCAGAATTCTATTAGAAGAATGGGAATCAGGCTAAAGATAAGAAAGTGAGAGGAATGTCAAAAAACTAACTTTAAAGCATCTGTTTCAGCAATTCACCTTTGATTAGAGTAAAAACACTCCCAACTGCTATGCATGAGGCAGTTTCTGACAAGTTTATCTATTTTATTTAAAAGAAGTTCAACATGATTTTAGAAGGCAAAATCAGTATCTAAAAGAAAAGAGCAGCTTCTATAATAAGGTCATGCTTTTATATCTTTAGTTGAGAACAAACACCCCAAAGGATGATACTTCTGGTTCATGCAGTCCAGGATTCTGTTTCATAATGATCCCTGGGGATGGGCCTGGAGGAGCTTGGACGTGCTATTTAAGGTCATCCTACCACGGCAGACCGGTCCCAGCCTATCCCAGAAACTCAGGCATTGAAAAAACCATGCACAACCTATTGGAGCCCATTTAGTTTGTTAATACTTCTTAGTGTTTCACATAGTTAAAAGATTGGTTTCTGCTCTAAGTAGTTTTGTAATGCTCTAAGTAGTTTTGATACTTAACAAGTCAATTTTTTTTACCCGATGCATATCTTTCCAGAATTTATTAATTTAAATTATATCTTCTTAAAACTTTCAACTCTCCAGGTGGGAAAAATGATTTTTTTTACTTTTTTTCACACATGGCCTCTGTCTTCTTTCTTTAGTTACCTTTCTATGGAACTTTTCTGATCATGGTACTCTGAGATTAAATATATACAATGACATCATAATCATACCTCTTACTAGCTATATAGATGTGGGCAGTTCTAACTTTACAAAGCTGAAAAGTTCCTCACACTTCATTGTCTGCATTTCCTATGAGCAACTTAATATCTCTCCTGAGCATGTCACACTCCAGTGCAGTAAGAGAAAACACACACACACACACACACACACACACACACACACACTCTTATAACCCAAAGTGCCCTGTACTAGGCAGCTTCACATAAAGTATCTCTTTTAACTCTAAAAATATTACTGTGGGAGTTTTATCTTCCTAATTTTATGTCAAGGTAATTGAAGCTCTAAGACACAAAGTAAATTCACAGCCAGTAAGAAGGATAGCCAAAATACTAAGCTAGGTCTTCTGCTCTCTTCATCTAATTTTCTTTTCATGATTACATAAAGAAAACATGTACAGGTTAAGAAATAAACAGAACGACACCACTGGTCAGCTAAAAAACTAGAATAATGCCAGCAACTCAGCAAAGCTCTCCACATGCCCTTCCAATGATTATCACCTTTCCTTCCCAAAGGTGACTACCACCTTGACTCCTGTATTAATTTTGTGTCTTTATAGTTTTACCAGCACTGAATGCATTCCTAAAAAACATAATTTAGTCTTGCTTGTTTTTGAAATGTCCATAAATATAATCTTGTAGTATGAATTATTTTGTCTTGTTTTGCTTTCTAAATTTGTATGTATGCTTCTCCCTATTGCTGTAGTTTATTCATTTCCATTGCTGTGTGATAGTCCACTCTCTGCACAACTGATATTCAGAAGCATGTTCTTTCCATTGCAGTTATTCTCAATGTGTTATCCTGATGAGAGCAGTTTCTATTCTGACTGATTAGTTAGTGCCAAAATCATTCCTGTTTAAGCATTACTTTGATTGCATGTATGTATCACAATCCATTTAATCCATTCTAAATTGAAGGATAATAATCCCTCAATTTTATAGTAATTTGACTATTTTATGTAAATATTTTCTATAATTTATTTGCGTGGTAAAAATAAGCTTGAAAGGAAACACCTAACTCATCAGAGAATCCCCTTTTTTACCCGCAATATATGTAAATCTCTTTATTGATATATAATTTCCATACTATAAAGTTTATCAGTTTAAAGTGTGTATACACAAAGTTGTGCAACCAGAACCACTCTCTATTTCCAGACACTTTTATCATCCCCTAAAGAAGTTACACATTAGCATTCACTTTCCACTTTCCCTTACTCACCCTAGGCAATTGGAAATCTACTTTTTATTTCCATGGATTTGTCTATCTGGACATTTCATATAAATGAGATAATACAGCATATGGTTCTTTATGACTGGCTTTTTTCATTTTGAATAATGTTTTCAGTATTCATCTATATTGTAGCATATAGCAGTACTTTAGCATATATCAGTACTTTATTTCTTTTTGTGACTAGATAATAAATATATGGATTTATCACATTCTGCTTATGCATTCATCAGTTAATAGACATTTAAGTTGTTTCAATTTGGGGATATTATAAATAATGTTGCTATGAATGTTCATATACAATTTTTATATAGTTTTTTTAAAATTTTCATTTCTCTTAGGTAGAGAGCTAGAAGTAGAATTGCTGGGCCATGTGGTAACTTTATGTTTAACATTTTCATGAACTTCCAACGGTTTATCAAAGTGGGCGAACCATTTTATATACATACCAGCAATGTATAAGGATTTTGATTTCTCTAAATACTCGTCAACAGTTTTTATTGTCTGTCTTTTATATTATAGCCATTCTAGTAAGTGTGAGGTGATACCTCATAATTTTGATTTCCATTTCCCTAATGGAAAATGATTTTGAGCATCTTTTCATGAGTGTATTGACCTCTTATATGTCTTTGAAGAAATGTCTATTCAAATATTTTGCCTATTTTAAGTGAGTTTACTTGTCTTTTTGTTATTTTTATTATCTTTTTAATTGGCAAATCATAATTTTATTACATTTATGGAGTATAATGTAATGTTTTGATATACGTATACAATCTGAAGTTATTAAATCAAGCTAATTAACATATCTAGAACCTTACTTACTTGAATTTTTGTGTTGATACATTTGAAGTTTATAATGCAAAATTACTGACTATTGTCACCCTGCTGTGCAATAGGTCTCAATTCTTATTTCTCTTGTCTAGCTGAAACTCCATACCTTTGTTCTGTAACTTCCCATCCCATTGTTCCATGCTCCAGCTCCACCTCCCCCTGGTCCACTGGTAACATTTATTGTCCCTCTGTTTGTATGAATTCAACCTTTTTAAAACAATCTACTTGTAAGTGATGTAGTATTGGTCTTTCTGTGCCTGGGTTATTTCACTTGGCAGAATGTCCTCTAAATTCATCCATGTTGCTTCAAAAGACAGAATTTCAATTTTTTTTGAAGAATGAATAGTATATCATTGTGTGTGTGTGTGTGTGTGTGTGTGTGTCTATTTCATATTTTATTGATCCATTCATCTGTCAATGGACTCTTACATTGATCTCATATGTTGACTAATGCTACAATGAACATGAGAGTACAGGTATCCCTTCAAAATAATGATTTTAATACCTTTGGTTGTATTTCCAGAAGTGAGATTGTTGGATCACATGGTGATTCTATTTTCAGTTTTTTGAAGAAACTTCATACTATTTTTCATAATGGTTGTATTAGTTAACATTCTTACTAACTAGTGTACAAGGGTTTCCTTTTCTCCACATTCTCACCAATACTTGGTATCTTTCATCTTTGTGATAAAAACCAGTCTAACAGATGTAAAGGGATATCTTACTATTGTTTTGATTTGCATTCCTCTACTGATTAGTGATGCTGAGCATTTTTTCATGAAGTGTTGTCCATTTGAATGTCTTCTTTTGAGAGGTGTCTGCTCAGGTCTTTTACTCATTTTTCAATCATATATTTGTTTTATTTCTATTGAGTTGTTCAATTTCCTTATATTTTGGATATTAACTCCTTATCCAATGTGTGGTTTGCAAATATTTTTCCTTACTCTGTGGATATCTTTTCACCTTCTCTATTATTATTATTATTTATTTATTTATTTATTTTTGCTTTGCTGTGTGTAAATTTTTCAGTTTGATGCAATACCATTTGTCTATTTTTACTCTTGTTGCTTAAGTTTTCAGGATCATACCCAAAATTGTATTGCCCATGCCAACGTCATGGAGCTTTTACCCTATGTTTTCTTCTAGCAGCTTCACAGTTTCAGGTCTTTTGCTTATGTTTTTAATCCATTTTGGGTTGATTTTATGCATGATATGATATAAGATAAGGGTTCAATTTTATTCTTCTGCACGTGAGTTACCAGTTTTCCCAACAGTATTGATATGAAATTGTACTTGCCTCATTGTGTGTTCTTGACATCTTTGTTAAAAATCAGTTGACTATAAATACATGAGTTTATTTCTGGGCTTTCTATCTTGTTTTGTTGGTTGATAAGTTTGTTTTTATTCAAGTTCCATGCTGTTTTAATTATGATTGCTTCAAAATATATTTTGGTATCAGGTGGTGTGATGCCTCTAGCTTTGTTCTTTTTGGTCAAAGTTGTTTGGTTATTTGAGGTTTTTGTGATTCTATATGAATTTAAGGATTTTAAAAATCTGTTTCTGTGAAAAGTGGTGTTGGAATTTTAATAGAAATTGCATTGAATCTGCAGATAGGTTTGAGTAGCATGGAAATTTTAACAATATTAATTCTTCCAGTACATGAACACAGAGTATCTTTTCAGTTATTTGTAATTTCATCAGTGTTTTATACTTTTCAGTATATATTTTACCTCCTTAGTTTAATTTGTACCGAAGTATTTTATTTTTATTGTTCTTAGTGTAATTGGGATTGTTTTCTTAATTTTCTTCTCAAATAACTTGTTGTTAAGTGTATTGCAGTGCTACTGATTTTTTGTATGTTGATATTGTATCCTGCAACTTTACCGAATTTTTGTACCAGTTCTACCAGTTTTTTGGTGGAATCTTTAGGCTTTTCCATAAGTAAGATTATGTCAGCATTGAACAGAGACAATTTCCCTTTTCATTTCCAACTAGGATGACTTTTATTTCCTTCTCTTGCCTAGTTACTCAGCTAGGACTTCCTGAACTATGTTGAAAAGAAGTGGTGAGAGTGGATATTCATGTCTTGTTTCTGATCTTAGAGGAAACTTTTCAACTTTTTACTGTTGAATATGA
The DNA here is from genome assembly GCF_000164805.1 of Carlito syrichta. NCBI lineage: Eukaryota > Metazoa > Chordata > Mammalia > Primates > Tarsiidae > Carlito > Carlito syrichta. Next base: position 525,313 of record NW_007253118.1, read on the forward strand.
TGATAACTACAGGATTATTATATGAAGCTTGTATTGTGTTGAGGTACATTTCCTCTATATCTAGTCTGTTTAAAGTTTTAAAAATGAAAGTGTGTTGGAATTTGTCAATTTTTTTTCTAAATCTAATGAAATGATCATATGATCTTTATTCTTTAATTTATGAATGTGGTGAATCATATTTATTTATTTACATATGTTGGATTGTCCTTGTATTCCAGAGATAAATACTACTTGAACTCAGATAATAATTCTTTTAATATGTTCTTAAATTCACTTTGCTGGTATTTTGTTAAGGATTATTGCATCTACCCTCATCAAGGATATTGGCCAGTAATTATTTCTTTCTTGTAATGTCTTTGTCTTTCATTGGTGTCAGGTTAATGATGGTCTCACAAAATGCGTTTGGAAATGCCAACTACTGATATGTATCCACAATAATTAAAATTACAAAAATTTTTAAAAATTAAAAAATAGAACAATAAAATGAATTTGGAAATATTCTCTTTTCTTCAATTTTTTGGAGAGGTTTGAGAAGGATTAGTATTAGTTCTTTGTCAAAAGTTTGGTAGAATCCACCTGTAAAGCTGAGCTTTTCTTTGATGGGAGACTATTACTAATTCAATCTCTTTATTTATTATTGGTTTCTTTAGTGTTTTATTAATTCATGATTTAGTTACAGTAGGTTGTATGTGTCTAGGAATTTATTCATTTATTCTCGATTATCCATTTTTTGGTATATAAATTTTCATAGTCATTGTTTATAATCCTTTGTATTTCTGTGACATCAGCTGTAGTTTCAACTTTCATTCTGATTTTTACCTGAGTTCCCTCTTTTTTTGTTGATTTTTTTCTATTGTTCTCTTAGTCTCTATTTAATTTATTTCTGCTTTGATCTTTGTTGTTTCTTTTCTTCTACTGATTTTGGGCTAAGTTTATTCTTCTTTTCTAGTTCCTTTTGGTATAACATTAGTATTTGAGATCTTTCTTCTTTTTTGATATTGGTATTTATTGCTATACTTTTTTTCTTAGTATTGCTTTTGCTGCATCCCATAAGTTTTGGTATATTGTGTTTTAGTTTTTATTTTATTATTTATTTCTTCTGTGACTCATTGGTTGCTTTAAAAATATGTTGTTTAATTTCCATACATTTGTATATTTTCCAAGATTTCTCCTACTGTTGATTCCTAATTTCAAGCCATTATGATAGTATAAGATACTTGATATGATCTCCATCCTCGTAAATGTGTTAAGACTTGATTTGTTGCCTAATATATAATCTATTCCAGAAAAATGTTCTGTATGCACATGAGAAGAAAGTATATTCTGTTGCTGTTGGATGGAATGTTTTGTATATATCTGTTAGGTGTAAAGTGTAATTCAGGTCCAGTGTTTCTGTATTGACTTTCTGTCTAGACACTCTGTCCATTGTTGAAAATGGAATATTAAGTTGCCCCACTATTATTGTACTGCACCAACACTATTCCTGTAGTATTGTATTGTACTGTAGCTCTCCCTTTAATTATTTAATAATTGCTTTATGTGCTTAGGTCCTCTAATGTTGAGGTGTGTACATGTATATTTTTACAATTGTTATGTCCTCTTGATAACTGACCCCTTTATCATTATATAACGACCTTGTCTCTTTTTATACTTTCTTTTTCTTAAAGTCTATTTTATCTGATACAAGTATAGCTACCTCTGCTCTCATTTGGTTTTCAGTTGCATGGAATATCTTTTTTTCATCCTTTTTCATTTGTTCACTTTTAGTCAATGTATATATATATATCCTTATTAGTGCAGTGAATCTCTTGTTGGCAGCATGTGGCTGGATCTTTTTGTTGTTGTTGTTGTTGTTGTTGTTGTTGTTGTTTTAACCATTCAGTCACTCTTACAATTGGCTAACTTAATTAATTTACATTCATGATAATTATTGATAGGTAAGGACTTGTTACTGCCATTGTATAATCCATTCTCTGGCTGTTTTCTAGATCCTTTCTTTCTTCCTTCCTCTCTTGGTGTCTTACTCTGTGATTTGATGGCTTCTGTGGCAATCTGCTTTGAATCATTTCTTTTAATATTTTGTGCATCTACTATAGATTTTTGCTTTGTGGTTAACATGAGGTTTATAGAAAATATCTTTTTTTATTTAATTGTAGAGATGAGATCTTGCCAAGTTGCCCAGGCTAGTCACAAACTCTTAGGCTCAGGCAATCCACTTGCCTTGGACTCTCAAAGTACTGGGATTACAGGCTGAGCCACCAAGCTCTGCCAATATATAAAATATCTTAAAATAGTCTATTTTAAGCTGATGATAATTTTAATTGCAAACAAAACCTCTACACTTTCACTTCCTCCTGACATCTTTTATGCTTTTAATGTCAAAACCTGTGGTTTTATAATTTGTATTATTAACAATTTATTTTAATGCTCCATTTATAATTAGCACATAATAATTTTACATATATGTGGAGTACAGGTTGGTGTTTCAATACATGTATAAGTTGTATGATTAAATCAAATGTTTAAACAAATCATTATTTGATTAACGTATCCATCACTTTAAACATTTATCATTTCTTTGTGGTGATAGCATTCAAAATCTTCTCTTCTAGCTATCTTGGCATATACAATACATTATTATTAGTTATAGTTACCCATCTTTGCAACAGAATACCAGAAGTTATGTTTCCTATCTAACTATAACTTTGTATCTGTTGACAAAACTTTTCCCAATCCCCCCTCCACTCTATTCTCTCCAGCTTCTAGTAACACTCTACTTCTCTGAGATCAAATTTTTTAGATCCCACATATAAATGAAATCATGCAATGTTTGTCTTTTTTGCTTATTTCACTTAACATTATACCCTCGTTTCATCCATGTTGTCCCAAAAGATGGATTTTTTTCTTTATAAAGGTTGAATAGCATTCCATTGTACAATTGGCACCTAAACCACAGGATATGAACGGTGTGGGCCCACTTATATGAAGCTTTTCTTTCACCTCTGCTACCCCTGAGGAAGCAAGACCAACCCCTCTCTTCCTCCTCAGCCTACTCAGTGGGAAAATGATAAGAATAAAGCCCTCTCACTTAATAAATAGTACATATTTTCTCTTTCTTACAATTTTCTTAATAATGTTTTCTTTTCTCTAGATTCCATTATTGTAAGAATATAGTATATAGTACACATAATATGTATTGATCAACTGTGTTGTTGGTAAGGCTACTGGTCAAGAATAAGCTATTAGTTACATTTCGGGGAAGTCAAAAAATTATGCATGGATTTTTGACTGCACAAGGTGTCAGTACCCTCTAGCCCCCATGCTACTCAGGTGTCAACTCTGTATGTGTGTATGTGTGTGTGTGTGTGTGTGTGTGTGTGTGTGTGTGTGTGTGTGTTGTATTTTCTAATCCATTCATTCATAGTTGGACACTTAGTTTGATTCCATATCATGGCTATTGGGAGTACAGATATCATTTTGACATACTGATTTTATTTCCTTTGGCCATATATCCAGTAGTATGATTGCCATGTCATATGATATATCTATTTTTAATTTTGCAAGGAACCTCTATACTATTTTCTATATTGGCTACTAATTTATAGTCCCACCAGCAGTGTATAAGAGCTCCCCTTTCTCCACATCCTTGCCAGCATTTGTTATATTTTGTCTTTTTGATAATAGCCATTCTAACTGGGGTGAGGTAATATCGCATTGTGGTTTTAATTTTCATTTCCTTAATGATTAGTGATGTTGAGCATATTTCCATATACCTGTTGGCCATTTGTATGTCTTCTTTTGAGAAATGTCTATTCAAATTTTTTGCCCAATATTAACTGGATGGTTTGTGTATTTTTTTGCTATTAAATCATTTGAGCTACTTATAGTTTCTGGGTATTATACGTGCTTGTCATATGTAGTTTGCAAATACTTTCTTGCATTCTGTAAACTGTCTCTTCACTCTTTTGATTGTTGTGCAGAAACTTTTTAGTTTGAAGAAATAGCATTTGTCTATTTTTGCTTTAGTTGGCTGTTGGCTGTGCTGTTGAAGCCTTATCCCAAAAAACCTTGCCCAGGCCAATGTCATGAAGCATTTTCCTTATTTTTTCTTAGTAATTTTAGGCTAGAGTGCAGTAGCACAATCATGGCTCAATATAGCCTCAATCTCTTGGACTCAGGCAGTCCTTTCACCTCACTCTCCCAAAGAGCTGGGACTATCAGCACACACCACCATACCTGGCTCATTTTTATTTTTTTATTTTTTGTAGACACAAGGTCTTATTATGTTGTCTAGTTGGTCTTGAACTTCTGGGTTCATGCAGTCTTCCCATGTTGGCCTCAAAGTTTTGAGATTACAGGCATGAGCTCTATACCTGGCTAAAATGTTTTACTAGAGTAAATATATACATAGATGCATACCACATAAACTATGATGATAAATGACAGAAGAGTGTTAGAGATGTTATTTCTTTGGGTTAGGATGGATAGGAGAGGTATTGAGAAGTCACCAGAAGTACTGTAAGAAAATTATCTGTCAAAGCAAGAGGGTCAGAAGACAGAGAAAATGAAAGATGTACACATTAATGGAAGAAGACAAGGCCCCCATTTCTGGTGACAGTTTAGCAGTTAGACTTGACAGACCAAAACCTAACTACTTCATAAGCCAGGCTGCATTCAACTGAGAGGAAACTTTAAGTGTGACAGCGTAAGTAGATCATTCTCACTGATTGTGCTCCATGTTGCTTCTAAGAAGTACCTTTATTGGTCTTTGAGTCTAGGAAAACTGTACAGATTTGAACAATTAGCTATCAGAAAAATAATTCTTCAAGTCAAGAACTAACTAAAATAGGCATAAGTTCCCATCCTTTACATTGCCTCCGTTTCTAGTGTTAATTTTCTGGGAAAAAAAAAACAGAACTGGAAAGAAAAATTAGTAACCTTTTAAAGACTTTGTTTGTTCTTGTTCCTTAAGTAGACTTTGTACAAAACTCTCAGTTAAAAAAAAAAATTAAGTACCTTAATTAGAGTTTTTATAAATCCAAATCAAAATAATCCCAAAGAGTATTATCTCACCCTTGCCTGCATTAAAATTCATCTGCCGTTTGTCGGCCCACTTAAACAGTCTTTTAAGATCTCTCTGTCATCTATCTCCATCTGCCTGACTCTTCTAGTTTTACAACTTCTGCAAACATGAAAATTTCACAACTTTGAGATCCCAGAAAAGTTCTTCATTAGGAATAGTCCTACCGACAATGAGACAAACTGATTGGAACCTGGATTGGGGTCTGGGAGGGACTATAAATACATTTGGGGGGACTGTTAGAAAAATTTTATATGGACTATTTACTAGATGATTTTATTGCATCAATCTTAAATTTCTTGATTGTGATAATTATGTTGTGTTTATATAGGAGACTATCTCTGTTCTTAGGAGGTAAATGCTAAGGTATTTAAGAGTGAAATGTCATGTTGTCTGTAACTTACTTTGGTAAATTTAGATGGCTTAGAAAAAATAAATTAAACACACACAAACCGAGAAATGTAAAATTTGTAGCAAATGAACGAAATATTTCAGTTGAAATTAATATTGTTGCAGATCTAAAATGGCCGAATGCAAAAATTATATAAGGTTCAACCTAACAGAGGAAGAGTATACGAGTGAATCTAAATCCTGGTTTTTCGACCTCAAGACTATGATTGTTTTATTTCTTTATTGTAGGAGAAGATTGTTCTGTGATTATAAGATATTTATCAGCCCCCATGGCCCCTGCCTACCAGATGCAAGTAGCATTCTCAATTGTGACAACTAAAAATGTCCCCAGACATTGCTGAATATCCCCCAGGGGCAAAGTGATCCCCAGTTGAGAACTGCTGATCTAGAGAAATATATAAGGATATGTAAAGGAAAAGTAGTTAGTTTTTTGTTTTCAATTTTTTTGTGAACTTAAATGTCTTCAAAAAAGTTAGGAAAATAATAAATAAAATAATATCTAACATAATTTGTATGTTAATAATATTATTAGTTAACCAATAATTTATAAAACTGATTCTACCACCAAATTTTTATGAACTTTGTCTCTATTATACTTTTAAGACACGAAAGTTTTTAAAAACTAATTCAAATACTCCTCTAATACTTTCATTGACACCATACCCCAAAAAGAAACCCTTCACTGGGCTCCTATTCACCTGAGCTATAGAGAACACAACATATCAGAAAGTGAAATGACATTTGCTGAACACCTACTATATAGCAGATGTCACTTATTAGAATTAACATGAAAGGCAACTTCATTTGTACACATCTGAGGAAACAGAAGACGAGAAAACAAACTTAAAGAAATTAAACAACTTGATTGTCGTGACATGACTTGTGAGAAGTTGAGTATGAATTGAAATATGAGACTAGAATTCAGGACTCTAACTTTGAAGTCCATGTTATTTCACTACGTCAAGGAAAGATGTTGGTCCTTGTGTCTGTTACAGTAATAACACAAATCTCTGTTAGAATTGGATACTGGACACCTTTAGTTTTAAAATTCTTACTTGAACTCTACTTTAGGGTTTAGTCAACTTTTTTTTTCTTCACTTTGTGTCCCTTCATCTCTCTTGGCTCATCCTTTCTGCTATATTCCTCTTGATTTTTTTCATGTCAACCTCTCTCTCCCTCTTTGGTTTTCCTCTATAGACAATGGTATCAGGGTATTAATAATATGCTTAACTTTTCACCCAAAAAACACCAGCTAAAAAAATAATTCACCTTAAGAAGAATGCCAGTGTTAGTTGTTATGAATGTTTGAACTTACTAACATGTTTTCTTCAAACTCTTTGTAACTTTAAAATATTTCAAAATGAAAAGTTAAGAAGATAATAATGGCTTGCACATAGTAAGTAATAAATATTAGATGCTGCACTGTTGTTGTTTTAGTTCTTGTCTAAGAGTATCCAATTGAAGAAAAGCAAATATAATACCATTTTGGCAACGGTACAATTAAATTTTCAATTTGATTTAGAATATATTTTGACACGATTCTATTTGGTATGATAATGTTTCTATTTTAGGATATAATTCAGACATTAGTTTATTCTTTGGAATTTAATGACACAAAAAGTAGACTAAGGTTTTAAAAATATTTGTTTGTTAAAGATGCAAGATAATATTTTAGAAATGTTCTTCTTCTGTCTTTCAACATTTTTGAGTCACTCACATCATCTAGCCTGCTCTTTTTTTACTCCCTATTTCTTCTGACAAACTTTTACTTACATTTATCAAGACATTAAAAAATTATGTCAGTCTTAGGAGAAAAAGGAAAAACAAAGCAGAAGCTGTTCTCTTACTTGCTTTGAACTTCAAGCAAAACAAGGACCCTCTTAAGAGAAGGATATAAGACTTAGAAGATAACTATCTAGAGCTCCAAAAGCAATAACTTAGAAAAAGAAGGGGTTTCATCTTTGGGAAGAGAAACACCTTTGATCCTGGATATCAAGTTTATTTTCCATAATGTCTGAAATTTATATAAAATCTTCTCATGGTCACATTTGGGTCTAACCAGAATGCACTAGAAGTGCCAAAGGGGTATTTCTTTCTAATGGTATGTACACACTGATTAATTTATCAGAGCAGAAAAGTCAGAAGAATGTCTTAAAGGAGGAGGAAGTATTATAGTTTAGGAAGAGTAGGAAAGAGAGGAGAGAGTGTACAGAGAGAAGGAAGAGTGTGCTGAGATAACTGAGCTTGTATGAGAAACCAGAGAGTTTGCAGTAGGAGGGAGTGCAATAAAGTAAATGTCCAAAAACATGATGAAAACAAACCCTACTACATATTTTTGTCTTTGGAAGGAGTGCTTTGTTAGACTTCTCTCAGTTGTAAAATTCTACCTTAAATAAACCTCAAATCGACAAAATGTTTTTATATCACATTATGCTGTCTCTGTGTGTTAGTGAGTACCCTTTGTAAATCACACAATTCTAGGTTCACAGTGTCTTCCCAGACTCTGATGAATCAGAGTAATGACAGTTAGATTTTCTACCCAAGTAAAATTTTTATGCTTCATAGTTTTTCTGAACATCACCAAAAAAATTAAAAATGAATTAGAGGAAGAAAAAAAATAACTAAATGCCAAGAATATCCCAAACGAAATTCTTTTTAAAGAGGAGAAAATGGAATATTACTGCTCAAAGCTCTAGGTAGTTTCTCTCTTTAGAAAAAGATATGTGAGCTGTAAAATATCTGCTCTGGCAATGAATTCATGAATTGCAACAATTGCCTATTTCTTTTGGATACTGGATTTGCTAATTATCCACCAAAGTTGAGACTGGACAGCTGCTACCTGACTTCGTTTAGAATCCAATATGGAATGCTTTTGGCAGAGACTTGGTTTCTCTTTTCCCACCAGGAAAATGGAAAATGAATTGAAAGACTTCACTAAGAATTAGTAAAACATTAAAAGGAAAGAAAAAAGAAAAGAAACCTGTAGCTCTAAGTGTTTGAATCTTGGATTAGCTGTTGAGGGTTTAATCTCTGGGTCAATGGAGAGCACTGCTATAAGTGGATAATTAGCAAAAGGTGGATTGAAGATGGGAGACCTGATCAGTGAAGACTAAAAGCACTAGCAGGTTAAAATAATAGCTTGTGTGTTTTAACAAAATCTGTATTTAATTTTGGCATGTATCTGAGAGGAGACATCTGGAACTTGGGTGCTGGTGTTGAAATTACCAGTAGCATCTGTTCATCCTTAGTTTTAACCCTTAAATCAGAGAAAAACTACATTGTATTACACATATCTCAGTAAAGTAGTAGATGAAATTATGACATGCTCCATTTAATATTCATGTGTGAAAGAATACACATACTTTAATAAATTTTCTAATTTTAGTTTTGTGTTCTATTCCTACCCACTAATTTATATATCATTAATAAATGCTTTCATTTTCTATAAAATTTATTATCTGTGGCTTATGGAATTACTTAATATAAAAGCTAAGTCTTCTGTTTATTTTTTATCCAAGTAATTGACAGCTAGGAAAAACTACACAGTTTGGAGATTTGAGTTAGCAAATGCCCAATAGGCCATGTAGAAATCAGCTTACCCAAACTTTTTGAAAATTCTGAAAATATTTAGCATAATTCAGTTGGGCAAACCACCTAAAAGAAAAGCAATGGCAGGGCAGAGGGATGAAGGGACAAAGCAACTGTGAGAGAATAGTTACTCTAGGTGCATGTCAGTTATGAAATTTTACTTATCATTAGTGGAAAATATTCCTTCCCCTTAACCCTTAGCAGAAAGAGTTCTGCTCAAACCAGTTGATGCATTTTCTAAAAGTGAATTCTTGCATTTAAAAAACTCACTTTTTGTTGCAATAACTCTGCTGTCATAAAGACAATTGAATAAAATCAAAGTAGAAGCTACAATAGTAATGGTATTCTAACATCTGTAAATAAACTGGCAAGACAACAAAATACATCAAATCAGGCTAGGTACAGTGACTCCCACCTGTAATCCCAGCACTTTGGGAGGCTAAGGTAGGAGGATTGCTTGAGCTCAGGGAGTTCCAGACCAGACTGGGCAACATAGTGAGACCTTATCTACAAAAAATTAGCCAGACATAGCAGTGTGTGCCTATCGTCCCAGGTACTCAAGAGACTGATGTAGGAGTCCTGGAGCTCGAGGCTGTGATGTGCTGTGTTCATGCTACTACACTTCATCCTGGGTGATAAAGTGAGACCCCAACTCAAAAAAAAAAAAAAGGCAAATCAGGATTTTCTATGTGATACTTCCTTTCTCCTTTCTCTCTCCTTCCCTCTGTATCTTCTTACTTTCTTTCTTTTCTTTCTTCTCTACTTAAGTACTTTATTTCCTCCTTTCTTCTTTGACATCTTAAAAGCTAATTTCATACTTTATTTAAATTCCAAGGAATGATTTTCAGTTAATTATAGAATTTTAGTGCTTTAATGTTTAAGTAGTCCCTCCTTATCATTTCATAATTGAAGAAATTGAAGGCCATAGAGGGACCACTAGCTTATTGCAGAGCAATGAGTCATGTAATAATTACTGCTGAATTGTTTTTATTTTTATGAACTATCCCTCCCTTTCTTATTTTTCTTTTTTTCATTGTTTACCTCCCACTATCATGTTCCCCTGTATCCTGAGGTCATTCATTCTAGTATATCTACACATATATGTACAACTGTTCTGTGAATTTCTTTTTCTTATAACCATGCACTCATACATATACACAAATGGTTCCCCATCATTTCATAATTGAAGAAACTGAGGGTCTTGGAGGGTCCCACTCCACTCGCTTATTGCAGAACAATGATGATTCATGTAATAATTACTGCTGAGCTGTTTTTATTTTTAGTAACTTTGGTATATACACATGTATACATTTTAAACTTTTATTTTCTGTTTATACTATATTCTAACAAAATCAGCAACATAAAAGTGCTCTATGTAAAGATTGATTATCTTTTCTCTTTGCCATGGTCTACACTTCATCCCACCTACCTCAAGTTTCCAGTTAATAGATGTGTATGGATTCCTTGTATAATTTTCTGCTTGTACATATATCCCATAAATATACACATACAGAATATTTGTTTATATCTTCTCTGTTGATCCCAGTATTGAGTCATAATATATACACTTTACATTATTTTCTCTGCTATTTGCCTTTTTCACTTGACAGATCTACAAATATGTGTGTTTGTGTCCACAAATTTTTAAAATGTATGCATATTTATAAATATGTAATTTTATATTAAGGGGTAAAATTATACATGTTACAAAATGTTCAAAGCTTCCTTCCTTCCTCCCTCCCTTCCTCCTTTTCTTTCTTTCTTTCTTTCTTTTCTTTCTCTCTGTCTTTCTCTCTCTCTTTCTTTTCATTGTTGCTCACCTGTCACTTTTCTTTCCCTCTTTACCCTGAGGTATACACTTTAGCATGTCTACACATATACACATCTATTTTATGGAGTTCTATTTCACATAACTGTACTTTTTTTTTTTTTTTTTTTGAGTTGGAGTCTCACTCTGTCGCCCAGACTGGAGTGCAGTGGCCGCTTCCGGCCACCGCAACCTCAACCTGCTGGGCTCCGGCGATCCTTCCTCCTCAGCCTTCCGACTAGCCAGAACTACAGGCGTGCGCTACCACACTCGGCTAATTTTTTGATTTATTGTAGAGATGAGGTCTCGCTGTCCCAGGCGGGTCTCGAACCCGCGGGCTCAGGCAATCCACTCACCTCAGCCTCCCAAAGGCGCGGGATTACAGGCTGAGCCACCGAGCCCGGCTATAACTGTGCATTTATACATACATACATACACACACACAAAATAGTATGTTTCTCTGTCCTCCCATTATAGCAGCATACACACATACATACACGCATGCACACACACACATTCAGTTTGCCAGAAAAATCAGTAATCTTGATTCCCCATTGTTAAAGTACAATTCTCAAAAAATTAAATGTAAGACTCTCCGCAAATTTAGAATGAGCACAAATCAAACTTTATTTAATTATTAATGATGGAACCAGCAAGATAGTAAATTTCTTTATAGAGTCAGTCAGAAAAGGGATGCTGAAATGGATTTGCAGAGTTAGACATGAGACTAGTTCATATCCTGTCAGACAGCACAACCATAACATTTGGATATTCTCTACCTGGCAGAAATTATTTGCTTTTAATGAACCAAAATATGCAAATTAACAAGTGACTTCACTGTTTCTGTGTTCTAATCAGTAGTATTTTATAGTATATAGAGAAAAATAAAGCTTGACTCCTACCTTGTATCACATACAAAGGGAATTTCAAATGAATTAAAGATCTAAATAAAAAGGTGAAAAGGCTAGCAGAATAAAGTGTAGAAAAATACTCCTGTGACATATTATAGATTTCTAGTGTTGCTACAACAATTACAGCAAACCTAGTGACTTAAGTAATACAAATTAATTGTCTTACAGTTTCACGTGTTAGAAGTCAATCATACATCTTGCCTAAGATAAAGAAAGGTATTGGCAGGTTGCATTCCTTTCTGGATGCTTTACAAAAGAATCTGTTTTCTTGCCTTTTCCAACTTCTAGAGACTACTCAACTTCCTTTTGTGTGTGTGTGTGAAACTTTTCTTCAACTTCAAAGTCAGCAGTGTACACTTTCTGCCTCTGCTTCTATCTTTGCATCTCTTTCTCTCTGACAAACTGCAGCTGGAAAAAAAGTTCTCAGCTATTGGGACATCATACAATTAGATTAGGCACATCTGAATAAATCAGGATAATCTCTCTTATTTCAAGGTCTTAAATTTTAATCATATATGCACAGTCCCTTTTGCCATATATGGCAATATAGTCATATGTTCCATGTATTAAAACATGAGCATCCTGGAGGACTATTATATTACCAACCACAATGACCTATGAAAACTTTTGTATAACCTAGACAGAGAAAAAACTTTCTAAATTAAACCCAAAAAGCCTAAGCAATACATTGAAAATCTAATGGATGTGACTACATCAAAATTAAAGATTTCTGTTCACTGAAGAACATCATAAGCAAAGTTAACATACAAATGATACTGTGAGTAGATATTTGCAAAACCAAAACCTGACAAATGGCTAACACCTAGAGCATACAAAAGATTCTACCTTATAAGTAATTACTTTAAGTGTAAATGAACTAAATACTTCTATAAAAAGCCCAAGATTGGCAGAATGAATTTTAAAAGATACAATTATATGCTGTCTACTAGGGACATACTTTAGAGCCAAAGACACAGATAAATGGAAAGTAAAATTACGCACAAAATTATAGCACAGAAAGAGTAACCAAAAACAGCTAGTGTGCCCATACCTATATCAAAAAAAGATAAAAATTGTTATTAAAGACAGAGAAGGACATTTTTAAATGATAAAGAGATATGTCTATTAGGCAGACATAGTACTTTTAGGCATTCATGCATTTAACACCAATCCCAAAATACATGAAGCAAAACTGACACAACAGAAAATAGAAGTAGACATTCAACAATAATATTTGGAGAATTCTATACCCATTATTTAATATCCGACAGAATAACCAAGAGGAAGAACAACATAGAAGCTATAAGACTTAAAAACAACTAGACTTACAAATATATCTGTAAAACACTCTATTCAACATTAGTAGAATACACATTCTTTACAAATGCATATGGAGCATTCTTCAGAAGGCTATATGGTAGGCTACAGAGCTAGTCTTAATAAATTTAAAGGACTGAAATTATACAAAATATTTTCTCTCACTACACAGAATTAAATTACAAATCAATAGCAGAATAAAAATTTGGAAGCTCACAAATGTAAAATTAAATAACACACTTCTAAATTTAGAAATCGATTGAATAAGAAACCACAGGGAAATTAGAAAATACTTTGAAGAAAACATGCATACTAAGACTCATGGAAATCAGATAAAACAGTGCTTGAGAAATGCATAGCTGCAAGTACCTATAATAAAAAATAAGGATGATCATAAAACAATAGCTCAAATTTATACCCTAAAAACAAAACTAGAAAAACAGGGCAAACTAACCCCATCAAGCAGAAGGAAAGAATTAACAAAGACTAGTTTATAATAAAGGAAATGCAGAAAAAAATAGAAAAATAATAGAAAAACTCAAAGAATCGAAAGTTGATTCTTTGAGAAGATCAAACCATTGTCAAATGTTTATCTCAACTAAGAAAAAAAGACTTAAATTACTAAAATAAGAAATGGGAGAGGGGACATTACTACCAACTTGACATAAAATTTAAAAAGTCATAAGGGAATACTATGAACAATTGACCACCAAAAAAATTAGATAATTTAGATAGAATAGACAAATTTCTAGAAAGATATGAACTACCAAAACAGACTCAAGGAGAAATAGAAAATCTGAATAGACCAATGAGAAGTAAATATATTACACTGGTAACTAAAAAACTGCCCACAAACAAGAACCCATGACCAGATGGCTTTACTGTTGAATTCAACTAAATGTTTAAAGAAAAATTAACACCAATTATTCACAAACCTTTTCCAATATATAGAAGAGTGGGAATACTTCCCAGCTCCTTCTATGAAGTCAGTATTACCTTGATATTAAAACCAGACAAACACATCACAAAAAACTATACACAAATGTTTCTTATAAATATAAATAAAAAATTCCTAACAAAATGTTAGCAGTTTCCAGAAACATATAAAAGAATTATATGAAGTAAGATTTATCTGAGGAAAGCAAGGTTCATTTAACATATAAAAATGAATCTATGTAATACACCATATGAAGAGAAAAAAGGTATGACTGTGCCAATCAAGGCAGAAAAAGCATGACAAAATTCAACACATTTTTGGGATAATAACACTCAACTAAATAGGAATATAAGGGAATTTTCTCTATCTGATAAAGGCTGTCTATAAAAAAATATCCACAACCAACCAACCAACATTATATTTAATGATGAATGATTGAATGTTTTTAAGATTAAAAAAACAAGACAAAGAGGTCTCCTTTTGGCATTTCAATTTAACATTATATTGAAAGTTCCAGTAGTAGAAATGAGACAAGAAAAGTAAATACAAGCCATCCACATTAGAAAGAAAAAAATAAAGCTATCTGTTTGCAGATGACATAATCTTGTATATAGATAATACTAAGGAATACACATACACACTTACAGTGACTAAATGGATTTTTCTAAGTTATAAGTTTCAAGATCAATATCCAAAAATCAACTGTATTTTTGTATAGTGGCAATGAGCAATTTGAAGATAAAATTAAGAAAGCATTTCATATAGTATTATAATAAATGTTCAGGATCCGCTTATGAGTGAGAACATGTGTAACTATGTTCTTTGTTTCTGTGGTAGATCACTGAGTATGATAGACCCTGAACATTTACCATAATACTATAAAAAAGGGATTGGCAGTAGTAGGATACTGCTGGGGTAGGGGAAGGGAACACAACATCCATAAGGGTAACTGATCTCAAACCAGGAAAAGTGGAAACCAAAGGGAGGTGCAAATTTTACCTGTACAATGACCACTTGCATACCTAATTCACATCTTTAAAATAAAATAAAATAAAAAAGAAAAGAAAATTTTAATAAATCCTCAAAACAGTTACTGGAAGTAATAAGTGATTTTAGTAAGGTTACAAGATACAAGGTTAAAATACAAAAGTCACTTGTATTTGTATACACTGGTAGCAAACAATCGCAAATTGGAGTTTTAAAATGCTGATTATGATAGAATCAAAAAATCAATTACTTAGGAATAAACTTAATAAAAGATGTACAAGACTTCTACACATGGTATTATCAAATTTTTAAATTCTTGCTAATTAAATGGATATATCTCATTGAGGCTAGAATAAATCTTCCACATCATTAATGATGAGGAAAATTTCTTCATAAATGGATTGACCATATGGGTTTTCTCTTCTTAGAAATGTCTATTCATATTTTTTGCTCACATATTGTTTGCTTTTCCTGTAGATTTGTAGAATGCCTTTAAATATTCTTGATATTAAGCTTTGTCAGTTGTATATATTTCAAATACCTACATCCAGTTTGTAAATCACTTGGACTGATTTTTGTAAATTAAGACTGGCAACATTTGAGTAGTACAACTAGGGGAAGTGGGGAGTGTCGGGAGCCGCAATCACTAGCAAAAGTAAGGTAAAAGGGACCTGAAAACAGGAAAAACGCCGGCTGGGAGCAAGGCCCCAGTAAAATGCGGCCATGACAGAGGCAAAGCCCCATGGATCCTGTTGACGGACCTTCCCTAACTTTGAAGGATTGTGTGCATAGGCTTGAGAATGTTCCCTCTTTAATTGAGACAATAGATGCACAAATGGATGATGGCATTTGACAGCAAAAATTATACATAGGCATAATGGAGGTGACATTGCAGCAAAAAGGGTACCCCTTAGGGTGTGTAAGGATGTTTTTCAGTTAACAGCAGGAGGCCAAGAAGAATGAGTCAACCACTTCCTCATAAACAACAGACCCCAGCTGAGAGCTGGTGGAAAACAACCATTTGAGATAAAAAATAGGTTAAGATATTTTAGGATTAAATAAGTAGTTTAATGAAGATAGAATTTAGAATACTAATAATAAGATAGTAAGATAAGATAAACTAGTAAGATAAGAGATATATAATAGTATAAGTGATAGTTAAGAAAATATAGAGACATAAGGATAGAAATAAGATTAATAGAAATAAATATATAGTAGTAAGTAAGTTTAAATAAGACTTAGGGTTAAGGTTTAGCTTTATAGGGGAAGGATGTTATAGGCCTATAATAGTAAATAGTTATAAGAAAGTTAGGAAGAAAACCAGGACGTTCATAAATGTTTGACTTAAGAAAAACACCATCTGTGGTTGAAATTGTTAAAGGTCAACCTTATTGTGAGTGCAAAAAGGATATACGTGGGCGTTTGGTTAGCAACATAAGATACATTTGTGGGTACAGGGCTGAGTGGAAAACCTATATAAGCTTGTGAAAAATAAATAAAAATTGGCAGAGTCTTGAGCTCTCCCCAGGAAGAGGATTCCTGTCGTTTTCGTCTTTTCTTTTTCACCGCTTCCCGATTCTCCTGTTTCAAGCCCTGACTCTCTCCTGGAGCTGGACTCCAGCAGGGGAGGAGATATTTTCTCTTTGTTTTCTACCCTTCTCTATAATTTTAATACTAAATACACATGTATTTTTGTATGTGTATATGGCAGGTGTGAAAATTTCAATAGTATGTGCCATTCATTGTATGTGCTAAGCCTTATCAACAGTTTCATTGATGGAATGGGAATGGCAAATAATGAGGGAAGGAGGCTTTCACTTTCTATTTTATATATTTCTGGGTTGTGTAGAATATTTTTCTTCTTCCTCCGTATTTTTGTTTGTTTTTTGTAAATATAAAACAATGAAACATTTCTTCTAAGAACACCGTTTAACTACTTTCTCCTTTGCACTTTTCCACTGTATTTTGTGCTTTAAACTATTATAGGTAATAGTAATTATCACCCTACACTTGTCTTTCTTCCCCACTAGATTGCGGGTCTCTTGAATGGTGGTTGGGATTACTGACTTATTTATCTATGTTGTATTTGCAATACTTAATAAAGACAAAAAAAGAAAGCATTTCAGTAACAATAGCATCAAAAATAATAAATTTTTTATGAATAAATCTACCAAAATGTGTCACATACTTGGAAACTATAAAACATTGTTTAAAGAAATTGAGGAAGACTTAAACCAGGCACAGTGGCATGTGCCTGTAGTTCTAGCTACATGGGAGGCTGAGGCAGGAGGCCTGGGCAAAATAGGGAGACTTTATCTCAAAAAAAAAAAGGCAGTCAAAAACCAAAGAAGATTTAATATGTATGTATCTCTTTAAAATACTGATTTTATTTCCTTTGGAGATATATTCAGAGGTGAGATTACTTGATCGTATGGTAGCACTAACTTTAATTTTTTGAGGAACTTTCATACTCTTTTCTATAATGGTTGCACCCATTTACATTTCCACCAACAGTGTACAAGAATTCTTTTATGCCCCCATTGGTTGTTCAGAAGTTTGTTATTTAATTTTCACATATTTATGAATTTTTCTAATTTTTTCTTACTTTCGATTTCTAGTTTCATAGAAAAAAACTTGACATAACTTTAATCTTCTTAAATCAATCAAACTTGTTTCTGATCTAACATGTAATCTATTCATGTAATCCATGAATATGGATTTTTGTGTTGTTGATTATTCTGTTATTATAAGATACCCACATTCCCCATGAAGTGGTATAGTGTTATTTGAAAGTGAACTTGGTTTAGTTGTAAATATATATTTAAAAACTCTAGGACAACCACTAAATAAAATTTTGTTTTGTTTTTTTTAAGTATAACTGATATGTTAAGAAAGGAGAGAAAATAGAATCATATAGAATTCTCAATTAAAATCACAAAAAATAAAAAGTAGAAAATACAAAAATGGAGATGAAAACAAGGGCAACAAATAGAAATAAACAACAAATGTGGTAGATATGAATCTATACCGTATAATATACAACTGTATTAATAATCATGCTGAAAGTCAAGAATCTGAATGCATCAATTGAATGAGATTTGAGACTGGATCAAAAAACAAGACCTAACTATATGCTGTCTAGAAGAAGCTCATTTTAAATAAAAAGACACATACAGATTAAAAGTTAACAGATGGAGAAAAAAATGCCATGCTATCACTAATAAAAAGAAAACAGGAGTTGCTATATTAATTTCATGCAAAGCAGATTTCAAACCAAAGAAAATTTTCAGGGGTATAGAAAAGCATTGTCTACTGATAAAGGGCCAATTCTCTAAGAAGACATAACAATTCTTAAGGTATATGCACTTAACAGCAGAGCATCAAAAAACATGTGTAGCAAAAGCTGATAGAAGTGCAAGAAAAAAGATTTAAATCTACTATCATAGTTAGATACTTCAGCACTTCTCTATCAGATATGAACAATTTCACCAGGCCAAAAATTAGTAAGGACATAATCGAACTCCATCAAGCAACTGAATATAATTGACATCTGTAGTCTACTTCTTCCTACAGTGAGAGAATACACAATCTTCTCAAGTTCACATAGAACATTTACTAATACAGACTACATTCTGGGCCATAAAACACACCTTAACAAATTTAAAAGAATAAAAACACACAATGTCTGCTTTCAAACAATGATAGAATCAGTCACATAAAGACAGTTGAAAAATCCCCAAATATGTGGCAATCAGACAACACAGTTCTGAATATTACATGGGTCAAACAGTAAAACTCAGGATAAATTTTAAAATATTTTAAACTAAATGAAAATACAATCTATCAAAATGTGTGGGATGCAGAGAAATCAGTGCTTAGAGGGAACTTTATAACATTCAATGAATATATTAGAAGAGAAAAAGTATCTAAACTCATGATCTAAGTTTTCACCTAGGAAACTAGAAAAAGAAGGCAAATTAGATTCAAATTAATCAAAAGAAAGAGATAATAAAAATTAGAACAGGTACAAATTAAATTAAAAATGGTGTATCAATAGAGAAAGTTAAATCAAAAGCCGTTTATTTTAAAAGATTAATAATATAGAGAAGCATCTAGCCAGGCTATGCAACAAAAAAAGAAAGGAAGGACATAAATTCCTAACATCAGAAATGAAATAGGAGCATCATTACAAATTTCATGGAAATTAAAAGGATAACAAAGTAACATTATTAACAACTCTATGCCTACAAACTTGTTAACCTAGGTAAAAAATGGATCAACTCCTTGAAAGACACAGTCTGCCAAAACCCAAACAAGAAGAAATAGACAATCTGAACAAACCTTTATCTATTAAAGAAATTGAATCAATAATTAGTAACCTTCCAAAACAGAAAGCTGCAGGCCTAGATAATTTCACTGGTAATTTCTAGCAAACATTTAAGAAAGAATTATACCAATTCTCTACAATCTCTTTCAAAGAATACAAGCAGAGGAAATACTTTCTAACTCATTCTATGAGGCCAGCATTACTATAATACCAAAACCAGACAGACATTGCAAGAAAAGAAAACTGCAGACCAATTTTTGTCATAAATATAGATGCAAAAATCTTCAACAAAATATTGGCAAATTGAGTCCAACAAAGCATAAAAAGAATTATGCAGCAAAGCCAAATTGTATTTATCTCAGGTATGCAAGGTTTGTTCAACATTCAAAAACTAATTAATATAATTCATCACATCAACAGGCTAAGAAAAAAAAATTACATAATCATATCAATCGATGCAGAAAAAGCATTTGACAAAATCCACATCTATTCAAAATAAAAATCCTCAAGAAACTAGGAATAGATAGGAAATTCCTCAACTTGATTTAAAAAATCTACAAAAACCTACAGCTAACATTATGCTTAATTGTAAGAAACCATAAATTTTTCCACAAAGATTAGGAATAAGTTAAAGATGTACCCTTTCACCTCTTTTTTCAACATTTTACTGAAATTTCTAACTAATGAAAAAGCCAAGAAAAGGAAATAGAAGATATATAGATTGAGAAGGAAGAAATTAAACTTAGTTTACATATGACAATTATCTATGAGGAAAATCAAAAGCAGTGACAAAAACACTGATGGAACTAATAATCAATTATAGAAAGCTTGCAAGATACAAGAAAAAATACAATAGTTAATTGCTTTCCTATATATTAGCAATGAACAAATGGAATTTGAAATTAAAAGCATGACCATTTTCATTAGGACTCCCAAAAATATAAAACTAAAGTATAAATCTAACAAATACGTATACTATCTATATAAGGAAAACTACAAAGTTCTGATAAATGAAATCAAAGAACTAAATAAATGGAGAGACAGTCTGTGTTTGTGGATAGGAAGACTCAATATTGTCAAAATGTCAGTTGTTTCCAACTTGATCTACAGATTCAATGCAGTTCCAGCTAAAATCTCAGAAAGTTATTTTGTGGATATCAATAAACTAATTCTAAAGTTTCATGAAGAGGCAAATAACTCAAAATAGCAACATAAGACTGAAGAAGAACAAAATCAGAGTTCTAATACTATCTGACTCCATGACTTATTCTAAAGCCACAATAGTTAAGAGTAGTATTGGCAAAGGAATAGAAAATATCTCAATGGAACAGAATAGAGAGTCCAGAAACAGGACACATGAATATAGTGAACTGACCTTTAACAAAGGAGCAAAGGCAATACAATGGAGCAAAGATGATAATATCTTAATGGAACAGAATAGAGAGTCCAGAAACAGAACACATGAATATAGTGAACTGACCTTTAACAAAGGAGCAAAGGCAATACAATGGAGCAAAGATGATCCTTTCAAGAAATGATGCTGGAACGCTTGGACAACCACATGCAGAAATATAAATCTAAGCACGAACCTTCCTATACAACAGAGGTTATATGGGAAATTTCTCCTTTCTCCTCAAATTTTCTGTGAACTTTAAACTGCTATTTTAAAAAGACAAAAAATTGTACACAAATGTTCAGAGCAGACGATTCATAATAGTAAAAAAATGTTAATTAGCTCAAAATGAATCATCGACCTAAATGTAAAATTCAAAGCTATAAAACTTCTAGAAGAAAACATAGGAGAAAACCTAGACTACCATGGGTATAGCAATGACTTTTTAGATGCAACACCAACAGCATAATCCATGAAAAAAAAAATGACAAGATGAATTTCATGGACATTAAATTTTCTGCTCTGCGAAAGAAAATGTCAAGAGAATGAGAAGACAAACCACAGAATGGTAGAAAATATTTGCAAAAGATACATCTGACAAAGGACTGTTACACAAAATATACTAGAAAAATTTAAAACTCAGCAATAAGAAAAAAAGATCCATGTTTTAAAATGGGCCAAAGACCTTAACAGACATCTCACCAAAGAAGATATGCAGATGGCCAATATGAATATGAAAAGATGCTCCACATCACATGTTATCAGAGAAATGTGAATCAAAACAATATGTTAACACAACACATCTATTAGAATGGTTAAAATTCAAAACACTGACAACACCAAATACCAGTAACGATATGAGACAACAGGAAATCTCATTCATTGCTGATAAAAACGCAAAATGGTACAACCACTTTGGAAGACAGTTTGGCAGCGTCTTACAAAATTAAACATATTCTTATCACACATTCCTTATATTTACTCAAGTTGAAAACTCATCTCCATACAAAAACCTGCAGGAGCGTATTTATAGCCGCATTATTTAGAATTGCAAAACTTGGAAGCTACCAAGATGTCCTCAGTAAGAGAATGAATCAATCGTGATGCATACAGACAATTGACTATTATTCAGCATTAAAAAGAAATGCACTGTCAGGTCATGAAACAGCATGGAGAAAGCCTAGGTGCATATCATTAAGTGAAAGAAACCAATCTGAAAAGGCTTCATACTGTATGATTCCAACTATAGGACATTCTAGAAAGGCAAAACTATGGGGACAATGAAAAGATCAGTGGTTTCAAGGGCTTAGAATGGTTGGATGAATAGGTGGAACACAGGATTTTTAGAGATGTAAAAATACTCTATATGACACTGAAATGATGACTACATGCCATTATACACTTGTCGAAACCCATAGAATGTGTAACACCAGAGCAAACCGTAATGTAAACAAACTGTGGACTTCAGGTGATTATGATGTGAACTTATATAGTTCATCAAATGTAACAAATAGACCACTGTGGTGGGAGATTATTAATAATAGGGAAAGGTATCCATGTGTGGGAGTAAAGGCCTATGGGAAATCTCTGTACCTTTCTCTCAATAACTTCTGTAAAGCTTAAGCTACTCTAAAAAATAAAGACAAAAAATTAGGCACAAATGTTCTCAGCAAATAATTCATAATGGTAAAAATTAAAACAACATAAACGTCCATTAACTAATGAGTAGATAACCAAAAATTTGTATATTCATACATTAAAATATTATTCAACAATAAAAAGAAATACATTTCTGATATATGCTACAACATGAAGGGACCTCTGAAACATTATGGTAAGTAATACAAGTCAGAAACCAAAGGCCACAAATTTTGATTCTATATATATGATGTATCTGGAATACACAAATCTAAAGGGAAATAAAGCAGTCACTGCTTGAGTCTACAAGGAAGAAAGAAAGGAAAGTCACTACTTAGGGGTACAGTGCTTCTTTTTGGAGTGATTAAAATGATCTGGAATTAAATAATGTTCATAGTTGTACAACTCCATTAATATACTAAAAACTGTTGAACTGCACACTTAAAAATGCAAATTTATGCCATGTGAATCATACTTCAATAAAGCTGTTATTTTTAAATGTCCATTAAACAAAGAATCATGAAACCTGAATTCTAATCATGATGCTGCCATATCTTTATAATATGATTCCAGACAAGTCTTTATCCTTTCTGGCCCCAGACAAGTCTTTATCCTTTCTGGCCTTGGGCTATTCATCTGTGGCATGAAAAGTATGTATAAATGCCTTTGTGTTTCTGAAAATTTATGGTTCTGTACCCCTATCACCTCTTTATGAAACAGTCCTTCGCTGAACTGTGTAAAAGTGGCCCCTCCCTACTTTGAACTCTAATACCATTAACTACATCATGTATTGCTACTATCTGTGCTTTGCCTTATCTCCTTTACTAGAAATATGAGTTACTTGAGGAAGGACTAGAGACTGTCTTGTATAAGGCAGGGACTCAATGAGTTTTTATATGACTAAAACATGAAGTTATTTATATTTAGTAAACACTGCATGAAACAATCAGTCAAAAAATCAATATTTTTTTCTGGTTCTTATGTTACCAAAGTAACATATTTATAATTTTCCCTAAATCCAACACATATTTAATGTTAATTTTGGCATAAAAGAATTGTAAACTTTATGTAGAGTTGAAAACACCATATTAACCCTTATTATCCCATACAGATAAACTTCTACGCTATTTTAAAATTGATTGCCTGTTATACCATGGCAGCTTCATTGATGTTGATATTAAACATGCTGAAAATAATCCAAAGTAGAAAGAAATAAAATGTTTGAGCCAATGTTATTTAATTATAATTAATCAAGTCTTCAGTATTGCATTAGGTGTCCTGAACCACATTGTTTTTTACTATAAAATCTTCCAATAAGAGACCTTAGTGCGGTACAGTACACTATTATTAAATCTGCATTGAGAGGTTAGGCCACTGTTTTCCTGTAATCATTATTGAGTTTGCAAATTTTTAAAAAATGAAGATTATACAGGCTTTGCTGCTGTATATAACTTTCCATAGTGTGGATTTGATAAGCTGAAATTTTTAGACAAAGAATGAAGTTGAGTACAAATGTAATCAACTGCTTTCTTACTTCTTTTTAAAAAAAAACAAAAGACAATTATCTGAAAACTAATACTTAATCTTAAGTTCTTTCCTTCACTGATGAACTACATTATTTAACTCAAAAACATTTATCCCTTATTAATAAAAATACAAAGGGAAAAATTATGAAAAATTAGTCCTAACCTGCTAATATTTAACTATAACCTCATAATCTTACCACATTCCCTTTTTATTGTGCGTAATTACGAGTTCAGAATACCTGAATCCTATCCTAAGTATAGAGTTTAGAAAAATTATTTGTAATTGATAAGAACAAACTAAAGCAGGATCAAAACACTTAATAACCTATGCAAATTTAAATTCTGAATACTTAAGTGGTAATATCTGAGAACATTTTTTATTCTACTCTACATTTTGCACAAGATGTACCTGCAAATCATGTTTTATATTATTAGAGTTGGCTTCAGTTAAGTATCCACATCTTAAATGTATTGATTTAGAGCTCCCACATAGAATTATTATTTTTCATATTGGGCATGATGTTTTCTATCTTGTGTTGTCATTGTAAGTTTGTATTTAATGAATGTTCATTGAGTACTAATTATTCTGCTGGTGCAGATAATAACACACATACAAGATAAGATTTATTGAGTGTTTATTATAGCACTAAGCACTATACTAAATTATTGATAGTCTTATCTCAATCAACCCTAAGAGCAAGGCTGTGATGTGGTAGTTTACTCTTATCATCCACACTTTGTAGATGAGAATATTGAGATTTAATGACATGAGTTAATTTGCCCAAAGAAATATAGCTAATAAATGGTTTAGCTCCATGATGGACATGGAGTGGGGGTACATATATGTTTTAAAACACCCAAATGTGCTCCAAGAACTTACAATGAAGGGAGGTTGTCAGAAAAGAGAGGAAATAGTAGACCATCTCTATGTTAAAAGTGGTGATTCACAGTTGAATACAGAACTAATAAACTTAAAGGTTACAATGTAAAACATTAGCATTATGGTACATGGTGAGTGTTAGGATTCTCCAGGGAAACAGAATCGATAGGATGTGTATATATACACCTACATGAGGGAGGCCAGGATCTCTTTATATATATATATATATATATATATGTATATACACACACACACACACATATATATATATATATATATATATATGGAGAGAGATATTTATTTTAATAAATTAGCTCATGTGATTATGGAAACCCAGGGAAGAGTTGCAGTGCAAATCTAGAGGCCATCTGCTGGCAGAATTCCTTCTTACACAGGGGATTTTAGTCTTCGTTTTATTAAGACCTTTAACTGATTGGATAAGGCCCACCTACATTATAAGGAGAACTCTGCTTTGCTCAAAGTCCACTGCTTTAAATATTAATCTTACCCAAAAATAAAAATAAAAACAAACAAACGCCCTCACAGAAACATTCAAAATAACATCAAATATCCAGGAATAGTGGACAAGCCAATTTGACACATAAAATTAACCATCACAGGGTACTTAAAATATATGTATAAAAACTCATAGCTTAAATATTATGTCCTATGGTAGAAAGTCTCCCCTAGTAGAGCTAAACCCCTTGATTTGAGGACAGAATTATAGTTACTGTTGTATTTATGAATACAAAATATCAAAATGAGGGAGGCCAGGATCAGGGTAAATAGAAAGTTTTCAGGAACTCTTGTTGAATTGAATTGAAGAGGCTTGGCTTGAATTGGATTATATTCAGTTTCTGGTGTTTAGAAATCTCTAAAAAGGAAAATATGTCCAGGATAATTAAGTGTCAAGGATAAGTGCAGTGGTTTGGGAAATCATAACTCTGTAAGCTCCCTTGGTTTCTCAAATAGTAGCAAAAGTCATGTATTAGTTGTATATTGTTGCATAACAAATCTAGCAGCTGAAACTAACACACATTTATTATCTCACTGTTTCTATGGGTCAGGAATTCAAGTTACAGTATAGCTGGGTGCCCCGCTCTAGGGTCTCTCACAAGACTGCAGTGAAGGATCCTCCAGAACTGGAATTTTAACTGAGGATTGACTGGAGAAGAATTGTCCTCAGCTCATGTGGCTTTTAACAGGATTCATTTCCTTGCAGGCTGTTAGACTCTTGGCCTCAACTCTTGGCTGTCAGTTGGCCAGGGGCTGCCCTCAGCCCTTTACCAGGTAGGCCTCTTCATCTGGTAGCTGTCTTTATCAAAGCCAGCAAGGGAGACAGTCAAGATAAAAAGGCTACTAGCAATATAGATGTCACAATATTATACAATAACAGAAATGACATCCAATCACCTTTGCCATAGTTCATTGTTTAATAGCAAGTCACAAGTCCCACTTATATTCGAGGGGAGGTGATTACACTGCAGTATGACTACTAAGGATTGGAGATAATTGAGACTTTCTTGGAGTTTGTTCATACAACTCAGTCTTAGAATTAGACTTGGGGTTTGGTTTTCAGAAATCTTGCCTGCCATCAAGGGAAAGAAGGATTTTTTTCAGAGCAATCGTAAAAGCTTTCAGGTCCTTCAAGGACACCTAAATGAATCACTTCTCAGGACTTGTCAGTCAGAGATGAGATCAGATGAGCCACCCCTTCTCAAGGAGAAACACAGAGCATCATCCAACCACCTCAATCCCACTGTCAGGAAGATTTCTGAGCTTTCCCCTATTCCCAGACGCCATCCTGTGAAGAAAGATCAGTCTCAACAGAAAACTGAATGCCCAGACATGGTTTGCAAGTATTTTTTCCCATTCTGTGGGTTGTCTCCCTGCTTGCTTGATGGTTTCTTTTGCTTTGCAGAAGTTTTTCAGTTTAATGAGGTTCCATTTGTCTATCTTATCTCTTATGGCATGGCTTTTGGGGTTTTGATCAGGAATTGGTTGCCTATTCTGGTTTCCGTAAGGGCTTCTCCTGCATTTTCTAAGATTCTTAAAGTTTGGGGTTTCACATTTAAGTCTTTGATCCATTTGGAGTTGATTTTTGTCCATGGTGATAGGTAGGGGATCTGTTTCATTCTTCTGCATGTGGTCAGTCAGTTTTCCCAGCACCATTTGCTGAGCAAGTTCTCCTCTCCTCAATGGTTGTTTGTCAAAGATGAGTTGGTTGAGAATTGAGATTTTGCTTCCGGAATCTCTATCCTGTTCCTTTGTACCAATACCAGGTTGATCATTATAGCCTTATAGTAAAGTTTAAAGTCCAGAAGTGTTATATCTTCCACTTTGTTTCTTTTGCAAAGGATTGTTTTGGCTATTTGTGGTCATTTATGTTTCCAAATGAATTTCTGAATTGTTATTTCCAGATCTGAGAAGAATGATATTGGTAATTTAATGGGTATTGCATTGAATCTATGATTGCCTTTGGTAGGATGGACATCTTAATGTTGACTCTTATAATCTATGAGCATGGAATATTTTTCCATTTGTTTATGTCATATTTGACTTCTTTAAGCAGTGTTTTGTAGTTTTCACTGTAAAGATCTTTCACTTCTCTGGTTAGGAAGATGCCAAGGTTTTTCATTTTTTTATGATTATTGTGAATGGGATTGTGTTTTTTGTTTCTCTTCCCGTTTGTTGTTGGTGTATAAGAATCCAGGATCTACAAGGAACTCAAATGTGCTGAAATGAAAAAATAAATAAATAAAGAGCCCCATTAAAAAGTGGGCAAAAGATATGAATAGACACTTCTCAAGAGAAGACATATGAGCTGCCAATAGACACAAGAAAAAATGCTCAGCCTCACTAATCAGCAGAGAAATGCAAATCAAAACCATATTGTGATACCACCTAACTCCAGTAAGATTGACCATCATTGATAAAACAAAAAACAACAGATGAAAATGGGGAGAAAAGGGAATGCTTCTACACTATTGGTAGGAATGCAAACTAGTCCAAACTCTATAGAAAACAGTGTGGTGATCCCTTAAAGAACTAGCAATTGACCTTCCATATGATCCAGCAACCCCCCTTCTGAAAATATATCTGGAGGAACTTAAATCACTCTGCAATAAAGATACCTGCACATGCATGTTTATTGCAGCACTATTTACAATAGCAAAAACATGGAACCAACTGTGCTGCCCAGTGAAACTGAACTGGATAAAAAAAAATGTGGTACATATACATGATGGAATATTATACAATCATAAAGGAGAACAAAATTATTGACTTTGCAGCAACATGAATGGATTTAGAGTCTATCATACTCAGTGATTTATCACAGAAACAAAAGCACAGAGTACCATATGTTCTCACTCATAAGTGGACCCTGAACATTGACCATAATACTCTAAGAAAGGAATTGGCAGTAGCTGAAAACTGCTAGGGGAGGGAGGGGAGAATGTAACATCAAGAAGGGTACCTGATCTCAAACCAGGCAAAGTGGGGACCAAAGGGAGGCCCAAATGTTACCTGTACAATGACCATTTGTATACCTAATCCTGAATTGTACCCCACATCTATAAAATGAAATTTTAAAAAATTAAAAATAAAACCAAAACTGAATGTTCAATTTTCTAAAGATTTAATTGAAAGAAATTGTTTAAACTGGAAAAATATTAATTTCTAGTATTTAGCAAGTTTAAGTCTTGGTTTATTGAACAGTTGGAGTGTATATGGCATATATGCGCGTGCATGCACACGTGTGTGTGTGTGTGTGTGTGTGTGTGTGTATTTTGTTTACTACTCTGTTTCTCTTACTTGGCTGGAGCATGAAGTACGCAGAAGGGAGAGACTAGCATGGTTATAGGAAATGAAGATCTAGTGCAGAATGAGCAAACTTCCAACTTTGTAAAATTAGAACTGTCTGTACCTCTAAATAATTAAGCAGTCACCTATAGGCAGTAGACTGCCACTGTATCAAACCACCAATGCATATTTATACAGAAAGGCAGGCAAAAGTGATTATGACATTGTCTCTTAAAAACTGGAGCTAAACCAGGCTCGGTGGCTCAGCCTGTAATCCCATGCCTTTGGGAGGCTGAGGTGAGTGGATTGCCTGAGCCCGCGGGTTCGAGACCCGCCTGGGCAGTGAGACCTCATCTCTACAATAAATCAAAAAAATCAGCTGGGCGTGGTAGCGCATGCCTGTAATTCCGGCTACTTGGAAGGCTGAGGCAGAAAGTTCGCTGGAGCCCAGCAGATCAAGCCTGTGGTGGCCAGGAGCGGTCACTGCATTCCAGTCTGGGTAACAGAGTGAGACTCCAACTCAAAACAACAACAACAACAAAAAAAACTGGAGCTAAATGTTTGTATTACCTAGGAGTGGGCTAGGGAGCCATCTCCCTCAGTCATACACTGCAGGATTAATACAAATAATAGCATTTATTGAACACTTACTATGCATCAAGAAATGGTCTTTCTGTTTTTTTCCCCCCAATTTTAGTTAGAAAATGTTCAAGTCAGCCGGGCTTGGTGGCTCAGCCTGTAATCCCAGCACTTTGGGAGGCTGAGGTGAGTGGATTGCTAGAGCCCACGGGTTCGAGACCCACCTGGGCAACTTGGCAAGACCTCACCTCTACAATAAATCAAAAATTAGCACACACCTGTAGTTCCAGCTATTTGGAAGGCTGAGGCGGAAGGATCGCCGGAGTCCAGCAGGTCAAGGCTGCGGTGGCCGGGAGTGGCCACTGCACTTCAGTCTGGGTGACAGAATGAGACTCCAACTCAAAAAAAAGAAAATGTTCAAGTCTACAGAAAAATTGAAAAAAATAACACAACAAACTTACATATACTGTTCACATTGATTTACGAGTTATTAGCATCCTGCTACATTTGTCTTATAGATATCTCTTTCTGTATACAGTTATATATATATAAAGTACATATATATTTTTTAAAACCTAATATATATATTGTGTATATACATACACAAACACACACACACACACACACACACACACACACACACACACACACACACACACTTTTTTGGTTTAACTATCTGAAAGGAGGTTGAATGATACTTTTTATATTTCTTGCAATAAGTTGCCCAAATTTGCAAAACTGGCCATTGAATGTTCTGTGCTTGAAACCTTGACAGTCCAACTTGGAACCTATAATCATAATGACCCCTATACTGATTCAGTTAGGGAAAGAAGAGAGATGTGGAGATAGTGTGGTACACAGGCATAGTCAGGATGAAAGCAGCACCAGAGTTTATGGGGGAAGGAAGCAGAAGAATTAAAGATCATTGAGATAGAAGTGATGAGAGAAGATAATTTTTATAAGAGGTACCATAATGAATACTTTTTGTACCTAATCCTGAATTGTGCCCCACATTTTAAAATAAAAATTTTTTAAAAATAAAAAATTTTTTAAAAAGAAGAGGTGACTATCAAATGAGGAATGCCACTAAAACAAAATCGCTCACTTTTTTCCTTTTATCTCAGGTAAAAAAATATTTATTTTAGACTTCGTGTTTCAGAGTATAAACCTCCAAAGGGCAGAAAGAATGTTCTGTGTACTTTGGGGGGAAGATGACGGCTGAGCCAGTCAGACTATGTGAGTCCCAATGTGAGTGAGTAAGTGTATGGAAAATTTTGTGTACATGCTGGTGAGCAAGTGGGTATGTGAGAGCCTGACTGAGTGAGGGCTAGGGAGCTGGCAGCCAGGGCTCTCCTGGTGCAGAGGCTGGTGCCACAGCTGCTGGGCTTGGACCCTAGCGATTCCCAGATGCAGAAGCTGAGTGCCATTTTCTTTCTTTCTTTCTCTCTTTTTTGAAAATCAACAAAACCTTCCCTGGGAAGAAAATGCTGGGAGAGACAGTCTAAGTGGGGGCTCGAGAGCAAGTGGCCAGTCCCCTGGTGCACTAGCTGGTGCTACAGCTTCTCTGCTTGGTCCCTGGCACTTTCGAGGTTGCAGAAGCCTAGTGCCATTTTTTTTTAATGGACAGAAGTTTTCCTGTGAAAAGCAGTAGGGAGAGACTCTCGCCCCAGGCTCCAGGCTTTGCCTCACCACTTCAGCACCTGCCAGGGCACTTGCAGCAGGGGCTGTGGAGGGAGTCCAGAGGCAAAGGCCCATGGAAGAGGACAAGAGAGGCACCCCACCACCATTTTGAAGGTGGGACAGGAAAGTGCTCCAGCTTGCTCACTATGGAGCACAGTCCTGATCTCTGTGACTGATGGATCGATCATGATCAGGGATTGATCATGATTCAGAGGGCATATCCTGAAAGCACAAACTTCAGAGGGACCTAACTAATGCTGAGTTCCAGGTGCCCCATCCCCTACCCTGATCCAGCCACGACACAAAGGGTGTGACCAGAAAAGGACAAGGAAGAACTCCAAAGAGATCAGTGGTGAGTCCGGGGCTGACCCAAACCCCCTCCTCCCAGCAATCCTCTGAACATCAAACCCACATCACTGGTTAACAACTGAGAGGGACAAACCCAGGCGAAGCCTGGATGTCAGTCACAATAGAACTCCATTGCAGGATAGGCCTGGCTGGGGCAACCCCTGCGAGTAAATACTTGGGGAAGAGACAACCCTGCACCTCCCCGTGGGAGGAGATCTCCCTGACCATATAAGAGTGGGAGGGGAAGACTGCAGCCCCATCCACCTCCACTGTCCCTCCTCCTTCCCTGCTTCGGACACTGAGGAGCCTGATTAGGGGAACAATTACAGAGCCTGCCATAAGAGGGCAGGGTTTTTTTAATTTTTAATTTTTAAAAATATCTTAGAATTCTTTGACTGTGTATTTGTTAGTTCATCTATTTTTAAAATATTTTTCCTTTGTGCATGAATGTGTATGTGAGGGTTTGATCTGCATTCTCCCTAATTTTTTTTCCTTTTTCAGTTTCTTTCTTCTTTTATTTGTGGTTTTCTGTTTATGTGTGTATATGAATGATTGAGCATTCATCTTTCAATTTTGTTGTTGTTATTATTTATTTTTGCTCTTTTGTTCTTCTGGGGTTTTTTTATTTTCATTTTTATAATTTAAGGTATGTGTCAATATATGTGTGAGGGTTTGATCTAAATTCCTTTTTTTCCCCAGACTTTCTGTTTTTCTTCTCTATTCACTTTGTGCTAGGCATGTGTGTATTTAGTGTTCTTGATTTTTTGTTGAAGTTGTTTGTTTTGTTACACTTTTTTGTTATTCCAGTTTGTTTTGGGGTGTGTATGTGTGTCTGTGTATGTTCAATTGTTTTTTCCATTGGTTTCTGCTTTGCACCATCATATAGAGTGCTGGTGGGGAGTGGGTCTCAGGGAACACATACCACGATAAGTGAACATTGTAATTTGTAAGTAGTTTCTGAATCCTAGTGCCCCATTCCCTACTCTAGTCAAATTTCAAAAACTGTAAGAGACAACAAAGATTCCCATCCACTGTGATAATCCAAAATAGAACAAATCCAAAGCTCAGATCAGGGAAGAATAGAGGACTGAGCAAACATCAGAAGGGAAAGCCTCTCCCATTGATGCTGAATAGCAGAAATAAAGAGAAAAACAAGAGATAGGTCACAAATGAGGAAAAACCAAAGGAAGACCACAGGCAATTTCAAGTGTACCAAAGACAAAACTCCTGAAAAATCAGACTTTGGTGCCCAAACAATGGACATCACCAACAACTGGCCTCAGAATATGACAAGGATTAGGGAATGGATGGAAAGAGTAAATAAGACTCAAGAAAGACAAGAGGCAACACTGAAAGAACTTGTAACAGATTTTGGCAAAAAAAAAAAAAAATTCATCCGGGAAATAAATAACAAGATGAAAAATATGGAAAGCAGAATTAATCTAGCTGAAGAAAGAATCTGAGAACTTGAAGACCAGAACATGGAATTAACCCAATCTGTAAAAAACATATAGAGTTAGACTCAGAAAGAAAAAACAAAGTCTATAAGAGATGTGCAATATATCAAGAGGCGAAACCTACACCTGACTGGTATCCCAGAAGAGGAAAGAAATGGAGAACAACTTGGAGCAAGTATTCCAGGAGGTAATCCAATAAAACTTTGCCCATCTCACCAGAGACATGACCAGACAAGCATAAGAGATACAGGGGAGTCCCACAAGATATCAAAAGAGAAAGCCAACTCCTAGACACATAGTAATTCACATACACAAAGTAGGCACAAAAGAAAAATTCCTAAAGGCAACAAGAGAGAAAGGTCAGACTACTTACTGGGGAAAAACAATCAGAATAGCAGCAGACCTGTAGGCAGAAACACTACAAGCAAGAAGGGACTGGAGTCCTATATTCAAAGTCCTCAAAGATAAACAATTTCAACCAAGAATTTCCTATCCAGTCAAGCTCAGCTTCATCAGTGATGAAGAATTAAAATCCTTTCCAGACATCCAATCTCTAAGAGAGTATGCAGCTTCCAGAGCAACTCTACAGGAGACATTTTAAAAGGTATTAAGCACCAAAGAAAGAAAAAAAAGAATGACCACACACTTCTCAAGAGAACAGCAGAGCACAGAATCAACAGAAAATATAGCACAACAAGAAACTTGAAAATGCACACATACAAAAACCCCTAAGACAAAAGAAAACAAGCAAAGAAAAAACTTGATAAGAACCTCATAACAGGGATAAACAATCACATTTCAATAATCAGCCTAAATGTGAATGGACTAAAAGTACCACCAAAAAGACACAGAATGGCAAACTGGATAAGAAACCATGACCCAATTGTTTGTTGCATCCAAGAGATTCATCTCACTATAAGGAATGCACACAGACTCAAATTTAAAGGATAGAAAATGAGTTTCCAGGCAAATGGATCGCAAAAGAAGGCAGGAGTTGCAATCTTAATATCAGACAAAACAACCTTTAAGCTATCAAAAATTTAAAGAGATACAAAAGGACACTACATAATGATAAAAGTTTCAATCTATCAACAAGATATATCCATCCTAAACACATATGCACCCAACACAGGAGAACCAGCGTTTATAAAGCAACTACTAAGTAAACTAAAAAAAAAAAAAGATATTAACTCTAACACTATTATAGCAGGAGGCTTGAATACTCCACTAACAGCCCTAGGTAGATCAATGAGGCAAAAAATCAACAAGGAGATCCAGAACCTAAATTGACTCTCAACCTAATGGACTTAATAGATACCTACAGATTATTACATCCAAAAACCACAGAATAAACATTCTACTCATTACCACATGGAATGTACTCCAAAATCGATCACATTCTTGGCCATAAATCAAACATAAACAAATTCCATATGGTTGAAATCTTGCCATGCACATTCTCAGACCACAGTGGAATAAAAATAAATGTCAACATCAACAAAATGTCCCCAAAAATCCACAAGACATGAACACTAAACAGCATGATGCTGAACAACTATTGGGTCAACATTGAAATCAAAGCAGAAATTAAAAGATTACTGGAAACAAATAAAAATGAAGAAACATCTTACCAAAACCTCTGGGATGCCATGAAAGTTGTTCTAAGGTAGGGGAATTTATATCTCTACAAGCACACATCAAGAAAACAGAAAGATCAGAACTTGAAAGCCTAACAAATCACCTAAGGAAGCTGGAAAGAGAAGACCACCAAAACCCCAACTTTAGCAGAAGAATCCAAATCACCAAAATATTAGCCCAAATACAGGACATGAAAGACAAAAATATCACAGACAACATAAACAAAACAAAAAGCTGGTTTTTTTGAAAGAATTAACAGCATTGATGGAGCCCCTAGCCAGAATGACCAAGAAAAAAAGAGAAAAAGTCCAAATAAACACAATCAGAAATACAAAAGATTAAATCACAACTGACCCTGAAGAAATACAAAAGATTATCAGAGATTACTATGTACACCTATATGGAAACAAACTTGATAACCTAAATGAAATGGAGGACTTTCTGACATCACACAATCTCCCCAGGTTGAAGCAAGAAGACATTGAGATACTAAATAGACCAAAAGCAACCCAAGAAATTGACTCTGTCATATGAAAACTACCTACCAAAAAAAGCCCTAGACCAGATGGCTTTCCAGAAGAATTCTACAATACGTACAAGGATGAGCTGATATCAATCCTATTGAAAGTATTCCAGGCAATTGAGAAAGATGAAATTATCCCCAAATCATTTTATGAAGCTAACATCACAGTGATACCCAAACTGGGTAAAGATCCAACAAAAAAAAGAAAACAACTACAGGTCAGTATCCCTTATGAACATAGATGCAAAAATCCTCAACAAGATTCTAGCAAATTGGATCCAAAAATACATCTCAAAAATCATCTACCATGACCAAGTAAGCTTCATCCCCAGGATGCAGGGTTGGTTCAACATTCACAAGACCATAAATGTAATTAAATACATCAACAGATGTAAAAACAAGAAGCACATGATTATATCACTAGATGTTGAAAAAGCTTTTGATAAAATCCAGCATCCCTTCTTGGTAAAAATCCTCAAATGCCTAGGTATAGAAGGAACATACCTCAAAACAGTAAATGCCATCTATGATAAACCCACAGCTAACATATTGCTAAATGGACAGAAACTGGAAGCATTTCCCCTGAAAACTGGAATAAGGCAAGGTTGCTCACTCTCACCCCTCTTGTTCAACATTGTGTTGGAAGTCCTAGCTCAGGCAATTAGACAAGAGAAGGAAAAGAGGAAGTCAAGTTATCCCTCTTTGCTAATGATATGCTTCTATACCTTGAAAATCCAAGAGAATCTGTCAAAAACCTGCTTGCACTGATGAAGGACTTTGGCAAAGTCTCAGGGTACAAAATAAATGTGCTAAAGACAGTTGCATTCCTATATACCAACAACAAGCAGGCAGAGGCCCAAATTAAAAGCACAATCCCATTCACAATAGCCATCAAAAAAATGAAATACCTCAGCATCTTCCTAACCAGAGAAGTGAAAGACCTTTACAATGAGAACTTTACAAAACACTGCTCAAATAAATCCAAAAAGACACAAACAAATGTAAAAATATTCCATGCTCATGGATAGGAAGAATTGTTAAGATGTCCATCCTACCAAAGGCAATCTATAGATTCAGTGCAATACCTATTAAGTTACCTACATCATTCTTCTCAGACCTGGAAATGACAATACAGAAATTCATATGGAAACATAAATGACCACAAATAACCAAAACAATCCTTAGCAAAAGAAACAAAGCAGGAGGTATCACACTTCTAACTTTACTATAAGGCCACAGTAATCCAAACAGCCTGGTATTGGTATAAGAACAGGCATATAGACCAATGGAACAGAATACAGATTCCAGAAGTAAAGCCTCAATTTCTCAACTAACTCATCTTTGACAAAGCCTCCAACAACAACCACTGGGGAGAGGAGAACCTATTCAGTAAATGGTGCTGGGAAAACTGACTGATCACATGCAGAAGATTGAAACAGGACCCCTGCATATCACCATACACAAAAATTAACTCTAAATGCATCAAAGACCTAAATGTAAAACTTCAAACTATAAGAATCTAGAAAATGTAGGAGACACCCTTATGGAAAGTGAAACTGGCCAC
The DNA here is from genome assembly GCF_000164805.1 of Carlito syrichta. Lineage (NCBI taxonomy): Eukaryota > Metazoa > Chordata > Mammalia > Primates > Tarsiidae > Carlito > Carlito syrichta. The sequence goes on from NW_007253118.1 coordinate 561,708, forward strand.
CCATTCCTATTCAGAACTCTAAATGCCCATACCTTAAGAAATAAGATAGACAAGTGGGACCTCATCAAACTAATGAGCATCTGCAAAGCTAAAGAAACCATCAAGAGACCAGGGAGACGTCCACAGAATGGGAAAAAAATATTTGCCAACTGTATATCTGACAAAAGCCTAACATCTATGATCTACAGAGAACTCAAATGCACCAAAAGGAAAAAAAAAAAAACCAGCCCCATTAAAAAGTGGGCAGAAGACATGAACAGACACTTCTTAAAAGAAGATATATGGGCAACCAACAGACACATGAAAACGTGCTCAGTCTCACTCATTATCAGAGAAATGCAAATCAAAACCACATAGAGATACCACCTAACCCCAGTAAGAATGGTTATCATTAATAAAACAAACAACAGATGCTGGTGAGAATGCAAACTAGTGCAACCTCTTTGGAAGACAGTGTGGCGATTTCTCAAAGAACTAGAAATTGATCTTTCATAGGACCCAGCAATTCCCCTATTGGGAATATACCCGGAGGAACTCAAATCATTCTAGACAAAAGATACCTGCACACATATGTTTTTTGCAGCTCTATTCACAATAGCAAAAACATGGAACCAACCATGTTTCCCATCGAAGCAGAACTGGATTAAAAAAATATGGTACATATACACAATGGAATATTATGCATCCATAAAGAATGACAAACATATGAACTTTGCAGCAACTTGAATGGACTCAGTGATCTATCACAGAAACAAAGAACAGAGTACCATATGTTCTCACTCATAAGTGGACCTTGAACAATTATCATAATACTATAAGAAAGGGATTGACAGTAGTGGGAAACTGTCAGGGGAGGAAGGGTGGGATTGGCAGTTGAGGGAAACTGCTAGGGGAGGAAGAGGCATACCTCATCAACAAGGGTACCTACATAATCAATGTTTGAATACCTAACCCTAAATTGTACCCCACATCTTTATAAGAAAAAAAAGAAAAGAAAAGAATGTTCTGTGTGCTTTGATGTAAGCCTAGCACTATATTGTATTCAGTCAGATACTTAGGCACTCAGTCATTGCTTCTGATGTTAATAGGGACAGATTTCTGAATCACTAAGTTATCTTGTCATTAGAATTATGTTTAACATTATATGAACAATATGTCAATCCTCATGAAAGCTTTAAAAATTTATCTCTTTAACTGTCATGACTACAGCCCTCAGGATCTGTAATGCAGGAAAAATTATAGACTATCCAATTTGTAACATGAATATGTATTAACCCTTGATCATCATAGCTGAAAAGAGAGCCCCAAAGTGTTATAAAGAAATTCTAAAATTATTTAAAGATAATGTGCCCAAGATTATATCAAAGGGTTATTCATTGGTCACAAAGATGGAAATAATAGACACTGGGGACACCAATAAGGGAAGAGGGGTTTAGGGTCCAGACACTTACCTATGGGGCACAATGTTTACTGTCTGGTGAATGGGCCACCTGAGACCCAATCCCCACCACTATAGCAATATGTGTATGTAATGAATATGCATGTGCACCCCAAATCTAAAAATAAAAAACCAAAGGGCTATTCATTACATGTAAGATGAAGAAACTAACTCTATCACTGTCATCAACATTCAATGTAGTTACTCTATATAACTACTAATATGTAACATTAACAGTGAACTCAAGCCATTATTTTTTGATAACATTTTTATTTTATTGATACATACTATTTTATATATTTATGGGTACATATTAGTATTTGTTATATGCAAAGAATTTTTAATGATCAAGTTGGCGTGTATGGGGTATCCATCACCTTGAGTATTTATCATTTCTATGTGTTGGAATCATTTAAGTCATCAATTCTAGCTATTTTGAAATACATGAGACATTGTTGCCAACTACAGTCACCCTGTTCCACTATTGAACAAAGAACTTATTTCTTCTATCTAACCATATGTTTGTACCCAATCTCTCTTATCCCTCCCCACCCCACACTACACACACACTTACTAGCTGCTATTTTCTGCCTTTATAAGATCAACATTTTCAGCTCCAAAATATGAGTCACAATAAGTGGTATTTGTTTTACTGTACCTGGGTTATATCATTCAACATAATGACCTCCAGTTCTGTCCATGCTACTGCAAATGACATAATTTAATTTTTTATGGCTGAATAGTATTCCATTATGTATATATACTGTTTTTTCTTTAATTTTTTATTTTGAAGATGTGGAGTACACTTCAGGGTTAGGTATACAAATGGCAATTATGTAGGTACCCTTGTTAATGAGGTGTTTCCCCCTCCCCTGGCAGTTTCCCACTACTGCCAATCCGTTGCTTATAGTATTACGAAAATTGTTCAAGGTCCACTTATGAGTGAAAATATGTGGTACTCAGTTCTTTGTTTCTGTGATAGATTACTCAGTATTATAAGTCCTAAGTCCATCCAAGTTGCTATGACGTTCACAATTTTGTCCTTCTTTATGGCTGTATAATATTCCATCATGTATATGTACCACATTTTTTAAAATCTTTCAATGGGCAGCACAAAGTTGGTTGCATGTTTTCTGCTATGTGAATAATGCTGCAATAAACATGCATGTGCAGGTGTCTCTTACACAGAGGTATTGAGTTTCTCGGGGTATATTCCCAGTAGGGGGATTGCAGGGTCATACAAGAAGTCAAATTTTAGATCTTTTAGGAATTGCCAGACTGTTTTTCACAGAGGTTGCATTAATTTACACTCCCACCAACAGTGTAGAAGTGTTATCTTTTCCCCACATCTTCTCCAGCATCTGTTGTTTTTTGAATTATTGATGATGGCCATCCTGACTAGAGTTAGGTGAAATCTCAGTATGGTTTTAATTTGCATTTCTTTGATGACTAGTGAGGCTGAGCATTTTTTCATGTATCTGTTGGTTGCTTGTATGTCTTCTTTTGAGAAGTGTCTATTCATCTCTTTTGCTCACCTTGCAATGGGGCTGTTTGTTTTTTTCTTTTTGGCATGTTTGAGTTCCTTGTAGATCCTAGATGTTAGGTTTCTGTCAGATATACAGTTGGCAAATATTTTTCCCCAGTCTGTGGGCAGTCCCCCCAGTCTTTTGATGGTTTCTTTGGTTTTGCAGAAGTTTGTCAGTTTGATGAGGTCCCACTTGCCTATCTTATCTCTTATGGCATGGACACTTGGAGTTTTGAATAGAAATTGGTGGCCAGTTCCAATTTCCATAAGGGTTTCTCCTGCATTTTCTAAGGTTCTTATAGTTTGGAGTTTCAAATTTAAGTCTTTGATCCATTTGGAGTTGATTTTTTGTGTATGGTGATAGGTAGGGGTCTTTTTTAATCTTCTGCATGTGATCAGCCAGTTTTCCCAGCATCATTTACTGAATATGTTCTCCTCTCCCCAGTGGTTGATGGTGGAGGCTTTGTCAAAGATGAGTTGGTTGAGAAATTGAGGTTTTGCTTATGGAATCTCAATCCTGTTCTGTTGGTCTATATGCCTGTTCTTGTACCAATACCAGGCTGTTTTGATTACAGTAGCTTTATAAGCTTTATAATAAAGCTTAAAGTCTGGGAATGTGATACTTCCTGCTTTGTTTTTGTTGTTGTTGTTGCTTTTGTTTTGCTGAGGATTGTTTTGACTTTTTGTGGTCGTTTATGTTTCCATATCAATTCCTATATTGTCATTTCCAGATCTGAGAAGAATGCTGCTGGTAATTTAATAGGTATTATGGTGAATCTATAGATTGCCTTGGGTAGGATGGACATCATAACAATGTTTATTCTTCCAATCCATGAGCATGGAATATTTTTCCATTTGTGTCATCTTTGATTTTTTTGAGAAGTGTTTTGTAGTTTTTGTTGTAAAGGTCTTTCACTTCTCTGGCTAGGAAGATGTCAAAGTGTTTCATTTTTTCTGTGGTTATTGTGAATGGGATTGTGCTTTTTGTTTGGGTTTCTGTTTATTTATTGTTGGTGTATAGGAATGTGACTTTCTTTTGCACATTTGTTTTATACCCTGAGACTTTGCCAAAGTTCTTCTCAGTGCAAGGAGGTTTTTGACAGATTCTCTTGGGGTTTTGAGGTATAGAATCATGCCATCTGCAGTGAGAGGTAACTTAACTTCCTCTCCCTATTTGGATACCCCTGATTTCCTTCTCTTATCTGATTGCTCTAGCTAGGACTTCCAATACTATATTTAACAGAAGGTTTGACAGTGGACATCCTTGTCTTAATCCAGTTTTCAGGGGAAATAGTTTCAATTTCTGTCTATTTAGCAGTTTGTTAACTGTGGGTTTCTCATAGATGGCTCTTACTATTTTGAGGTATGTTCCATCTAAGCTTAGATAATCAAGGGTTTTTATCAAGAAGGGGCACTGGATTTATCAAAAGTTTTTTCTGCATTTAATAGCATAATCATGTGGTTTTTGTTTTTACATCTGTTGATGTATTTAATTATGTTTATGGTCTTGTGGATATTAACCTGCCCTGCATCCCAGGGATGAAGCCTACTTAGTGGTGGTGGATAATTTTTGAGAGGTGTTATTACATCTGGTGTGCTAGAATTTGTTGAGAACTTTGGGATCTATGTTCATTAAGGATATTGGCCTATAATTCTCTTTCTTTGTTGGATATTTACCTTGTTTGAGTATCAATGTGATGTTAGTTCATAAAATGATTTGGAGAGAGTTCCTTCTTTCTCAATTGCCTGGAATAGTTTTAAGAGGATTGGTATCAGCTCCTCCTTGTACGTTTTGTAGAATTCTGTTGGAAAACCATCCGGGGCTTTTTTGTGTAGGTAGTTTTCTATGACATAGTCAATTTCCTGGGTTGTTATTGGTCTATTTAGTGTCTCCATGTCTTCTCGTTTCAACCTGGGGAGGTTATGTGATGTCAGAAAGTCCTCCATTTCATTTAGGTTTCTTAGTTTGTTTCCACACAAGTGTACATAGTAATCTCTGATAATCTTTTGTATTCTTTGGGGTCAGTTGAGAATTGATCTTTTGCATTTACAATTGTGTTTACTTGGACTTTTTCTCACTTTTTCTTGGTCAGTCTAGCTAGAGATCCATCAATCTTGTTTATCTTTTCAAAGATCCAGTTTTTTGTTTCATTAATTTTTTTGTATTATATTTTTGTCTTCTATGTCCCGAATTTGGGCTTTATTTTGGTGTTCTGGATTCTTCTGCTGAAGTTAGGGTTTTGGTGGTCTTGCTTTTCCAGCTTCCTTAGGTGATTTGTTAGGCTGTTAACTTGTGATCTTTCCATCTTCTTCATGTGTATACATAGAGATAAGAATTCCCCTCTTAGTACTGCCTTCATGGCATCCCAGATATATTGGTAAAATGATTATTCATTTTCATTTGTTTGTAGGAATCTTTTAATTTCTGTTTTGATTTCCATGTTGACCCCAGGAGTTTTTCAGCATCATGCTGTTTAGTGTCCATGTCTTTGTGGGGTTTGGGAGCACATTGTTGGTGTTGATATTTATTTTTATTCCACTGTGATCTGAGAAGGTGCATGACAATATTTTAATCTTATGGAATTTGTTTATGCTTGATTCATGGCTGAGGATGTGGTCAATCTTAAAGTATGTTCCATGTGGTGATGAGTAGAATGTATATTCTGAAGTTTTCAGGTGGAGTGTTCTGTAGTATCAGTTAAGTCTATTTGGTCAAGTGTCATTTTGAGGTTCCGGATTTTCTTGTTGATTCTTTGTCTTGATGATCTGTCTAGGGTTTTTAATGTGGTATTTAAGTCCCCAGCTATGATAGTGTTGGAGTCAGTGTCTTTTTTTAGTTTACCTAGAAGCTGCATTATGAAAATTGGTGCTCCTATGTTGAGTGCATATATGTTTAGGATGGATACTTCTTGTTGATGGATTAAAACTTTTATCATTATGTAGTAACTTTCTGTTCCTATTGTAATTTTTGATAGCTTAACGAGTATTTTTTCTGAAATTATGCTCGCAACTCCTACTTTCTTTTATGTTCTGTTCACCTGAAAATTTGTTTTCCATCCTCTTACTTTGAGTATGTGAGTGTCCTTTCTGGTGAGATGAGTCTCTTGAAGACAGCATATTGTTGCATCATGATATTTTATCCAATTTGCCATTCTATGTCTCTTGAGTGGTGCATTTAGTACATTAACATTCAGGTTAACTATTGAGATGTGGAGTTTTTGCTGTGTCTAGGTTCTTACAGAGTTTGATGTTGTTGATACTGTTTGTTTATTTGTTTTTTGTCTTTCTTTTGATTTTGGGGTTGATTTGTGTTTTCAATCTTTTTCCTGCATTCTTGAGAAGATCGTTGTTGCATTTTTTTCTTTCTTCTGTGTTTAATACTTTCTTAAGATTTTCTTGTAGAGCTGGTCTGGAGATGGCGTAAGCTCTTAGGGATTGAATGTCTGGAAAGAATTTTAATTCTCCATCACTGATGAAACTTAGCTTAGCTGGGGAAGTAAATCTTGGTTGAAATTATTTATCTTTGAGAACTTTGAAGATTGGGCTCTAATCTCTCCTAGTCCAAAGTGTTTGTGTAGATAAGTTTGCTGCTATTTTAATTGGTCTTCCCTGGCAGGTAGTCTGATCTTTCTCTCTTGCTGCCTTTAGGATTTTTTCTTTTATACTTACTCTGTGTAAGTGAACTACTATGTGTCTAAGGGTTGGTTTTTCTCATTTGTTGTCTTGCAAGGGTTCTCTGAATCTCTTGTGTTTGAATGGTTGCATCTCTGATGAGAAGATGGAAGTTTTCTTGGATAATGTCATGGAATGTTTGTTTCAGGGTTATCTCTGTCACTCTATCTTCCTCAAGGATTCCAATTAATCTTAGTATTAGTTGCTCTTGATGTAATTGCTCATCTCTTGGAGGCTTTGTTCTGTCTTTTTAAGCTTCTTTTCTATGTTTTTATCAGTTTGGGTTAGTTCAATATTTTGGTCCTCAAGCTCTGAGATTCTTTCTTCTGCTTGGTTAATTCTGATTTCCATGCTTATCAGCTTGTTGTTTATTTCATTCACTGTATTCTTTATTGTTGTTATCTCAATTATCAGCTCCTTTATTCTTTCCTCTTGTCTCTCTTCATTTCTATTTATTCTCCCTATTAATATATTGATATCTGGGTTTGTCACTTGAAACTAGTCATTCTGGGGGCTCTTCATTGTTTGAGTTCCAAAGTCTATATTCTCAGTTGTTGTCCTTCCAGGGGTCTGTATAAGACCCATATTCTTGCTTTGGTTTTTCCTCATTTGTGTAGATATCCCCCCACCCCTTTTTTTTAAACCTCTTCTTTAATTCTGTTGTTCAGTGATGGGGGGATAGCTTTTACTTTTGTTTGCTCAATCTCCTATTTTTCTTTATGTAGATCCTCTGGCTTTGTTTAGTTTTGAAGCTGGACTGGGTCTAGGGAGCTGTGCTTTTTGCAATTTTGAGATTTAGGAAGGGAGCTGTGATTCAGAAGCTATCTGCCGATCCCAGTATCCACTGACAGGTGTGTGGGCCCCCTGGAACCCACTTCCCACTGTCTTACAATCTGCCCATGCAGTTGGGCCGTATGTTTGTCCCCTGAAAGTGAAATGAGATAAGAGAAAGGAAAAGAATGGGAAAAGGAAGTAGGAAGAGGAAAGAAGGTGGAAAGAGAGAAGAAGAAGAGGGAAAACAGACAGGTATACCAACTAATGAATAAACAGAGAAACAAAGACAGAAAAAAAAACAAAAGAAACAAAAACATACAATCATACAAACAAACAAACAAATAAAAACCCCCATTGATAGATTCACACTCAAAAATACCCATACACAAATAAAAATTCTAAAAAAAAAAAAAACCAGAAACAAAGCAAGTAAAAAAATATAAACAAAAACAAGAAACTAAAACAAAAAACAAACAAACAAAAAACTTGCTCTGTGACCATTTTTGTAACTTCAGGTTCCTTCCAACTGCCACTGCCATGTTAAGGAATGGTTCCAGTCTCCAGTCTGTCCCTTCAGCTCTCAGCTGAAGGGTTGTCCAGATGCCCCATGGACTGCTATGGGAAGAGAATGGATCAGATCCAGACTCACATGACTCTTCTGTTGTTGCTGCTGCTTTCAAGTTTCCCACTCAAATCTGACATGTCTGTGCCAGTTCCATCATGGGGAAGGGGCGTCTGTCTCTCTGAATCCAATGAGGGAATAAACTCTGGTCCCAGGCTGCAGGTTAGACAGAGCTGGGTGGGGCAATGCAGGTTTCTGCCTGGTCCCAAGACAGACAAGATGGTGCTGGTCAACATCTCTTCACCATTGGTGGGGCTCCATTCTAGATTTCCACACCCTGCCTTCTCCATGCTTCCTGCTGCTTGCGCCCAGACTGTTACCACAGATGATGATGTGAGCCAGGTTCCAGGTGGTGAAGAGAAGCTGTTCTCTGCTGTCTCCTCTCAAGAGAGTCCCGAGAACGGCAGATGATCCTGCATGCTGGGGACTCCAATCTCAAGGCAGTGGTAAGTTGCAGTTACCTTCAGAGGAGAGCCCCAAGTGCATGAACCCAAGTGATGTTGAGCATTTTTTTTATATACTAGTTGGTCATTTGCATGTCTTCTTTTGAGTACCATCTATTAGGTCCTTTGTCCACTTTTTAATGAGATTATGGGTTCTTTTTTCAGTGTTGAGTTGTTTGAGTAAATTGCATATTCTGGATATTGATTTCTTGTTGAATGAATTGTTTGAGCATATTTTGTCCCATTTAATTGGTTATCTCTTCACTGTGATGATTGCTTCCTTTGTTTTACAGAAGATTCTTAGTTTAATATAGTCTTGCTTGTTTAGTTTTGTTTTGCTTGCCTGTATTTGTGAGGCCTTATCCATAAGAACTTTGTCTAGACCAATGTCCTGAAGTGTTTTCCCTGTGTTTTATTCTACTAGTTTTATAGTTTTGAATTTAACATTTAAGTATTTAACCATCCTGAGTTGATTTTTGTAAATGGTAAGAAATAGGCATCCGGGTTCATATATCTGCATACTAATATACAATTTTCCCAACACCACTTACCGAAGACTATCCTTTCCCCAAAGGATGTTCTTGGCATCTTTTTCAGTTGGCTATAAATACATGAATTTATTTCTCTAGATTCTCTATTCAGTGCTATTGGTCTATGTGTCAGTTTTTATACCAGTATCACGATGTTTTTGTTAATACAGTCTTGAAATATATTTTGAAGTTAGGTAATGTGATGCTTCCGGCTTGGTTCTTTTTGTTCAGGATTGCTTTGGCTATTAAGGCTCTTTTGCAATTTCATACAAATTTTAGGATTGTTTGTTCTAATTCTGTGACAAATGACACTGGCATTTTGAAAGGGATTGTATTAAATGTAGATTGCTTTTGGCAGTATGGTCATTTTAATGATATTATTTCTTCTTATCCATAAGCATGAGATATCTTTTTATTTTTTATGTGTTCTCCTCAATTTAATTAATCAGTGTTTTGCAGTTTTTCTCAGAAATTTTTCTAAATTTGTTCCTAGTATGTATTTTATTCTAGGTATTGTAAGTGATTTCTTTCTCAGCTAGTTCATTTTTGATGTGTAAAAATGTTACTAATTTTTATATGTTGATTTTGTATCTTACAACTTTACTAAATTTATTTATCAGATCTAAAAGATTTTTGGTACTGTAGTCTATAGGTTTTTCTAAGTATAAGATTATATCACCTGCAAAAAAGAACAATTTTTTTTCCTTTTTTCCAGTTTAGATGCCTTTTATTTCTTTCCTCACCTGATTGCTTTGGCTGGGACTTCTAGTACTCTTTTCAATAGGTATAGTGAAAGTGGGTATCCTTATCTTAATCTAGTTTTTAGAAAAAAGCTATTAGCTTTTCCCCTCTCATTATGATGTTAACTGTTGGTTTGCCATATATGGTCTTTATTATGTTGAGGCCTTCTATGTCTATTTCATTGAGAGATTTTATCATAAAATGATGCTGAATTTTGTCAAATTCCTTCTTTATCAAGTGGATTATCATATGATTTTTGACCTTCATTCTGCTAACGTGATATATCACATTTATTGATTTGCATGTGTTGAGCCAACCTTGAATCCATGAGATAAATCCCAAATGGTCATGGTGTATGCTATATTTTTTTTAATGTGATGCTGGATTTGGTTTGCTAGTATTTTGTTGAGGAATTTTTCATCTATGTTCATTAGGGATATTGGTCTGTTGTTTTCATTTTGGGTTATCTCCTTGTCTAGTTTTGGTACGTGGACTCACAGAATGAATTTGAGCTCTCTCCTTTTCAATTTTTTTTTGAATTATTTAAGATAATTGGTATTAGTTCTTTTGTACAAGTTTGGTAGAATTTGGCAGTGAAACCATTCAGTCCTGAACTTCTCTTAGTTGAGATAATTGTTATTACTACTTCAATCTTGTTACTTATTATTGATCTGTTCAGATTTTCTATTTTTTTCCTGATTAAATATGGGTAGGTCATGTGTGTCCAGGAATTTATCCAGTTGCTCTATGTTTCTCAGTTTGTTGATGTATAGTTGTTCTAGTCTCTGATGATCTTGTATATTTCTGTGGTATCTGTTGTAACGTCATCCTTTTCTGATTTTGTTTGAATACTTCTCTTTTTTTTCTTGGTTAGTCTAGCAAGTGGTTTATTGATTTGGTTTATCTTTTCAAAAAACCAACCTTTTGCTTCATTGATCCTTTGTGGTATTTTTAGTATTAATTTAATTTTGTCCCACTCTAATGTTTATTATTTATTTTCTTCTCTTTATTTTGGGTTTGGTTTGTTCCTGCTTTTTTAATTTCTTGAGGTGTGTCATTAGGCTGTTAACTTCTAATCTTTATTTATCTGAAACCTTTCTACCTTTTTATGTAGGCACTTATTGTTATAATCTTTCCTATTAGTACAGGTTTCATTGTATCCCACAGGTTTTCATATGTTGCGTTTAAATTTCATTTACTCAAGAAAATTTTTTTGCTTACTCTTTAATTTCTTCCTTGATGCAATGGTCATTCTAGAACATGCTTAATTTCCATGCATTTGTACAGTTTCCAAAGTTCCTCTTGTTAATTTCTAGTTTTCTTTCATTGTGGTGTGAGAAGATTCTTGATACGTTTTCAGTTTTTTAAGATTTATTGAGACTTGGTTTGTGTCCTAACATATGGTCTATCATGGAGAATGTTCCATGTGCTGTTGAGAAGAAAGTATATTCTGTAGCTGTTGGATGAAATGCTCTGTAAATGTCTGTTAGGTACTTTTGGTCTATTGTGCAGTTTAAATCTAATGTTTCTTTATTAACTTTTTATCTAGATGATCTATGTAGTGCTAAGAGTGGGGGTAGAGTCCCTACCTGTTATTTTTTGGAGTTTTTCTCTCCTTTTAAGTCTAATAATATTTGCTTTATATATCTGGGTGTCGTGCTTTTGCATATAAATGTTTGGAATTGTTATATCCTCTTGCTGAATTGACCTCTTTATCATCATACAAGACTTTCTTTGTCTTTTTTTACTGTTTTTGACTTAACATATGCTTTATTTGATATAAGCATAGGTAATTCTGCTTGATTTTAATTTCTGTTTGCATAGAATATCTTTTTTAAAAAACCCTTTACTGTCAGTCTTTATGTCTGTATAAGTGCAATACATTTCTTGTAGGCAGGATATACTTGGGTCATGTTTTTTATTTATTCAACCAACCTATATCTTTTAAGTGCAAAGTTTTATCTTTTTTCATTCAAGGTTATTATTATTAATATGTCAGGGCTTTTCCCTGTCATTTAGTTAAAATATTTGAGGTTGTTTTGAATATTCTTTCTTCTTTTCTTTCTCTCTTACTGTTTATCATTGTGGTTTGTCTGGATGCCTAAATCTCTTGCTATAGTTGCAAAGTTTTCATCTATTATTACATCAAATAAGTTTTCTAACCCTTTTGCTTTGTCTTTGTTTTGGAACTTCAAAAATTTGAATATTTGGCCACTTTATGGTATCCTATATGTCACATAGGCTTTGTTTATTCTGTTTGTTGTTGTTGGCTTTTATTTTATTTTTTTGTCTGATTGGGTTATTTTTAAAAAGCTGTCTTCAATTTCTGAGATTCTTTTATTTACTTGATGTAGTCATTGAAGTTTTCAAATGTATTTTTAATTTGATTCAATGATTTCTTAGAATTTCTGTCTAGTTCTTTGTTTATGATTCTACATATTTAATAAATTTCTTACTCATGTTCTGAATTATTTTTCTGATTTTTTTGGTTTATTTCCAGTATTCTCTTATATCTCACTGAGGTTTTCACTAATCAGTATTTTGAATTCTTTTCCAGAAATTTCACAAATTTATTTTTGCTTGAGATCTGTTGCTGGAGAGCTATTAAGTTCCTTTGAAGGTGTCATATTTCCTTTCTTTTTCATGTTTACTATGTCCTTACATTAATATTTGCATATTTTCAACAAAAGTTGCTTCTTCCAGCTTTTTGAATTTGCTTTCACAGGAAGACTTCTTCCTGAAGATGTATCTATGATTTTGGTTAGATATAGTGACCTGATTTGATTCTGGGTGCATGCAGTAGTGTAGATTTTTGTGATTCCTTTCTCTGAAACAGATCAGTGGTATCTATAATTTCCTAGGTGGCTTGGGGGATGGTTATCAGTGGATGATGATGTTTTGCTTGGGACTGTGATGGCAGGTGGGCCAGTCTTTGGATCCCAGTGGTGGCAGCAGTGGGCTAAGCATGCCTGTCTTTTGACCCCAGGGAAGGGTATTCTGGCACCAGTGTCAGCAAATCCAGGTAGGTCAATTATTGGATCTCCAGATGACTTGCTCAACTGCCAGCAGTAGCAGTGGCAGGCTGAGTGGGTGAGCAGGTTTCTCAGGTCCCTGGGTGTAACATGGTATGGGTGATGACAGAAGTTACAAGACAACTCTCTGGGTTTTGAGTAGTGCATTCTGGTGTTGACAGTGGCTGCAATAGGCTGGACAGGCCAGTCTCTAGGCCTGCAAGTGGCATGTGCAGATTGTGCCACCTGTGGTGGTAATAGCAGAATGGGCAGACAAAACCACAGAATCCTGGGAAGAGTGCTCAGTTGCCAACAATGGTGAACTAGGCCGGGCAATCTTCGGGCCCCACACTGCATGATAGGGTGAGTGGATGAGAAGCCAAGTCAGGCGAGCTTGTCCTCAGGCTTTCCAATGGTATATATAGATACCCACCATGGTATGCAGGGGCATAGTTCCCTAGTCCCTTGGTGAAATTTTCAGGTAGGGGATGGTAGAGGCTACATGGCAACCTTGCCACTGGGGAGGACAGGGCCACCTTCAGTGACAGCAGCTTATGCCAATAGGTGAAGAACACAAGCTTCACTCACACCTCAGTCTCAGCACTGCTGAGTTCCAGGACAGTGATTAGTGTGCTGTGGGCTGGGCTCTTAAAACAGTACCTTGCTATAGCTGCTTAGGATTCAGGGAGAGTGTGGGACCCAGTACAAACTGCCTCCTTGGAGCAGTGTCATTGCATAGTTAAAGGAAACCTTCTGTTCACTTCAGGGCCCACAAAGGTCACGGGGCTCTCCTGTAGCTAAGATTTCAGGGGTCCATGGTGGGAATTTGGATTGCTGTGGGTCTCTCACTTACCCCTTCCCTATATTGGAAAGCCTTTCCTGGTTCCCAGCTGATCCTGGCCTAGCAGACTGCATTGCTTCTTTCTCCTTTCTTGTGTTATGTGATTCCTGTCACTTTTTTGTTAAATTCTAGTGTTCTGTCTTGGAAAATATATGCAAAATATGATTAGTCACTATTTTAGTTTTTCTTGGTAAAGGAGAAATATATGAGATGCCTCCAGTGAACTATCTTCCCAAACAAACCTTGGAATTTTCTCATTTTTTGAGAAAAGCAAATAATAAGTTGAGAGAAGGAAGCAAAGCAATTCTATGGATTTACTTAGTTAACAAATAAAAAATAAATAAAAATAATATTTGCTTGTGTTACTCTGCTTTCCCTCTCAAGGCTGCCCATTCTATCTACCCACTTGCCTCTGAAGGTGAGTTTCAATTCTTGTATTCACTTATGCAGTGGCTTGCAAACTTTTCTCACAGAAACTCAAAGTAAAAAATACATTTTCTACTATAAAAAATAGTATACAAAGTAAAAAATACATTTTATACTACAAATATATTTATGAAACACTTAATTTTTGTGTATTACATTTGTATATATAATTTAGAAAGTTCTTTTTCCCTCACCATTAATGCAGTATTTTTTTTATCTGTTAACAGTCTTTTCAATCAGATTAAATTCAATATTTTTTTTTAAAGTTGGAGTCTCACTGTCACCCAGACTGGAGTGCCACTGCAGCCTTGACCTGCTGGACTCCAGCGATCCTTCCGCCTCAGCCTTCCAAGTAGCTGGAACTACAGGCACGCGCTACGATGCCTGGCTAATTTTTGATTTATTGTAGAGATGAGGTCTCGCCAAGTTGCCCAGGCGAGTCTCGAACCCACAGGCTTAGGTAATCCATTCAACTCAGGCTCCCAAAGCACTGGGATTACAGGCTGAGCCACCAAGCTTGGCTTTCCAATATAGGGAAGGGGTAAGTGAGAGACCCACAGCAATCCAAATTCCCACCGTGGACCCCTGAAATCTTAGCTACAGGAAAGCCCCGTGACCTTTGTGGGCCCTGAAGTGAACAGAAGGTTTCCTTTAACTATGCAATGACACTGCTCCAAGGAGGCAGTTTGTACTGGGTCCCACACTCTCCCTGAATCCTAAGCAGCTATAGCAAGGTACTGTTTTAAGAGCCCAATATTTTAAAAAACAGAAAATGAAAGAAACAAAAATATTCAGAGTACATCATGGGGAATATAGTTTAAGAATTGTGTTATAAAAATTTTGCTTTAATTTTGCATGTACGTACATATGTGTTTTGAACATGAAGTAAACTGTACATCTCACCGTAGAATTTAGTCAAAAGTGTTTGGCACTTTGCTATTTTATGGCAAATGCAGGCTGAAAAATGTTGCAGTCTAAAAGGCCACAAATAACCTTATCTTCAAAAATACTTTATTGTAGTTTTATTATGTTGAAAGTTTGTATGTCACATTTCAGTTTCTTAACCTCTGGCTCAGAGAAAATGAATCTGAGAAGTGTGACTCAGCAATGTGAAGCTACACAAAGGGCCATTTTGAAGTATGGAAAAAGGAAACTCTGAATCATAATTCTCCACTCATCCATAGAACCTTGGCACAAAAAAGATAGAGATGAATATTGAAAATATCATAGCAGCAACAAACAGTTTAAACATTACAAAAATATATGTATAAGAAACTACATATAGGAAATGAAATTGATATACCAATGATAAATATTAGCTATTTCTATATTTGATTGAAATACTATAACTAAGCAATATAAATTCCCTCAAATTTGATGTCAGAAATGGATGGTTTTTATTAACAGGAGCATGATTCCCTTTTTATTATAAGTTTAACCTACTTTCACCAACAACAAGTGTCTACAGTGATAACCATTAAGATATCTAGAGGGCCGGGCTCAGTGGTTCAGCCTGTAATCCCAGCACTTTGGGAGGCTAGGGTGAGTGGATTGCCTGAGCCCTCAGATTCAAGACCAGCCCGGGCAACCTGGTGAGATCTCTCCTCTACAATAAAATAAAAATAGCTGGGCATGGTATTGTGTGTTTGCAGTTCCCAGCTACTCGGAAGGCTGAGGCGGAAAGATTGCTGGAGCCCAGAAGGTTGGCGCTGGGGTGGCCCTGAGCATGTGTGCCACTCCACCCCAGCCTGGGCAAAGGAGTCAGACTCCAACTCAAAACAAACAAAAAAAAAGATATCTAGAGACACAGATCTGCAGATAAATATGAACTGAGAATATAGTTCAAAGGAGGAAGGCAGATCAATTGGAAAAAACTTAATAATCAGAAATAAATAAAACTTTCTAATATTAGTATAAAAAAGGAATTTTTATGTGCCTGTTTTCTGAATGAATCCGTGCTTTGAGACAGAAGTTTGTAAAAGTGGGAAGAAGCTTTTAGTAAGGAGAAAGTTTGAATTGACTTCTTACAAACATTTTGTGATTTTATATTTTTAATTGTAGGCATTGATAGAGTAAAAACAATTCCAAAAATACTAGCAATTCGAATTGAAATAGTTCATAAAAGCTAAACCAAGTGATGATGTAAGTAGTCCACTGAACCTAGGGATTTGGTCTGATACCCAATGACTTTTTTTTTTCCTAATAATAAGGATTTAAAGATAATTCTTGATAATTACATGGTGCATTAGCCAAGTGTTGTCAATCAACAAAGGATGCATGAAAGCAGCCCCTGGCTTTTGTTTTCAATGCTGAAGATGAATTTGGGCACTGAGTGGTAAATACGTCTCTGGGTAGTGCTTTCAGTCATCTTTCTTGACAGCTTTTTTGCTAGCTGAATCATAGAGTGGAATATGCGTAAACTCTTGAAAGACATTCTCATTAGTACTCCTACCCAGAGTCAACTAACTTTAAGCTATAACTCCACAGGAAAAGGATACAGAGAAGGAAGGAGTGGGGAAGAGATTGGGCAAAATGTCAAACAATCAGTCAATGCCCTGAGACAAAAGTTCCTATGTACTTGGTAAAATAAAAAACCGAACTTCACTGATGAGCTACTAAGAGAGTATGATAAAGAGATCTACTGCCCAAAATTTATTGCCAAATTTTTCTTTCTGTTTGAAAAACAACTATAAAACAAGATATAGGGTTGCCAGAGTTTCTTCCTCAGTATTCATATGCAGACATAATGAAAAAGAGTAGGAATTCCAAAGATTTGCCCTTCCCATGATTAAAACATATTTGTCCATATTTCCCAATATTTCTCCTCCAACTAAGTTTTGTGTTCAAGAAGAAAAGTCCTCCTAGAATCTTCCACTTAATTTCCAATCACCCGTTAGTTATAGGTGTTTTACTTTTTAAAGATGCCTTAGTATTCAAAGATGATGCTGGAGAAAAGATTGCCAAATACAGCTGATTCTCATCACCTGGTGCCCAGCCCACACCATCATCTGTGACAACAAAACAGCTGGAGCCACGAATCCATGGAGAGAGAAGATCAGGGAGAGCTGGAGAGGAGCCCCACCACTGGTGAGGGAATGCCAACCAGAGCCATTTTCTCTGTCCCTGGCCCGGGCAGAGACCTGCATTGCCCCGCCCAGCTCCACCCAACCTCCACCTTGGAACCTAGAGGTAATCTCATCAAATGTGGAGAGACAGATGTTCCTCCCACACACTGGATCAGACACAGACAGGCAGTAAGCCGGGTGAATCCAGATCTGATCCACCCTTCTCCCACAGTAGGCCTGGAACATCTGACCCATGAGAAAAACCCTATCAGCCTGCGCTAAGAACAGAGGGGAGGGGCTGAGAACAGAGGGGAGGGGAGGAAGTTGGACTTGTAAGGACCACCTCAGGGGGAGTTTTGATTTTTTGTTTGTCTGTTTTGCTCTTCTTTGTTTGTTTATTTTTTGTTTTAGTCGTTTTTCTCTTTCTTTCTGTTTTTGATTACATTTTCATACTTGCTTTGTTTCTGTTATTTTATTGCTTTTTTTGGACTTTCTGTTTGTGTGTGGGTATTTTTGAGGGAGAGTACATCAATGGGGGGTTTCTGTCAGTTTATGTGTTTGTATGATTGTCTATATTTTTTAGGTTTTTTATCTTTTGTTTCATCCCCTCCTTCCTTTTTCCATTCTTTTCCTTTTTCTTACCTCATTTTGCTTTCAGGGGCAAACCTATAACCCCACTGCATGGACAGATTGTAAGGCAGTGGAAAGTGGGTTCCAGGGGACCCACACACTTGTCAGATACTGGGATCTGAAGATACTTTCTGAATTATAGCTTTCCCTTCAATTATATCTCAAAACTGCAAAAAATACAGCCCCCAACCCACAGACTAGCTTCAGAATTGAACAAAGCCAGAGGATTCACATAAGGAAGAAAAGGAGATTGAACAAACAGAAGTAAAAGCCACCCCCCATCCCTGAACAACAGAGTAAAAGAAGAGGTTTTAAAAGAAAGGAGGGAGGAAAATCTACACAAATGAAGGAAAACTAAAAGGAGAATATGGGTCTCACACAGACTCCTGGGAGATCAGCCACTGAGAATAGACTTTGGAACACAAACAAAGAAGAATCCCCAGAATGAATGATCTCAAACCACAAACCTAGATATCAAGTCATTAATAGATAAAATAAATGGAATCAAGGAGAGACTAGAGGAAGGAATGAAGGAGTTGATAACTGAGATAATAGCAGTAAAGAATTCAGTGAATACAATAAATAAAAAACTTATAAGCATGAAAAGCAGAATTAGCAAAGCAGAGGAAAGAATCTCAGAGCTTGAGGACCAAAATATAGAACTAACCCAAACTGTCAAAAACATAGAAAAGAAGCCTAAAAAGACAGAGCAAACCCTTCAAGAGATAACCGATTATTTCAAGAGGCTTAACCTAAGATTAATTGGACTTCCTGAGGCAGAAAGAGAGACAGGGAACACCCTGAAACAAACATTCCATGAAATTATACAAGAAAACTTCCTTCATCTCATCAGTGATGCAACCATTAAAACATAAGAGATTCAGAGAACCCCTGCAAGATGACAAATGAGTAGATCAACTTCTAGACACATAGTAATTCACCTACACAAAGTAGGTATAAAGGAAAAAAAAATCCTAAAGGCAGCAAGAAAGAAAAGTCAGACTACCTACAGGGGAAGACCAATTAGAATAGCAGCAGACTTATCTATAGAAACACTTCAGGTTAGGAGAGCTTGGAGTCCAATTTTCAAAGTTCTCAAAGATAAACAATTTCAACCAAGAATTACCTCCCCAACTAAGCTAAGTTTCATCAGTTATGAAGAATTAAAATATTTCCCAGTCAATCCCTAAGAGCTTACTCTGCCTCCAGACCAGCTCTACAAGACCTACTTAAGAAAGTATTAAACACAGAAGAAAGGAAAAAAAGAATGACAACACCTTTCACAAGAATGCAGGAAAAGGATTGAAAACACACATAAATCAATCCAAAAATCAAAAGAAATACAAAAAAAAGCAGCAACATCAACAAAACCTTTAAGAGCTTCATGACAGAGATAAACTCTCACATTTCAATAATTAGCCTGAATGTGAATGAATAAAATACACCACTGAAAAGACATAGAATGACAAAATAGACAAAATATCATAAGGCAACAATATATTGTCTCCCAGAGACTTATCTCACCCAAAAGGACACTCACAGACTCAAAGCCAGAGGATGGGAAACAAAATTTCAGGCGAACAGAACACAAAAGAAAGCAGGAGTTGCAATCTTAATATCAGACAAAATACACTTTAAGCTATCGAATTTTAAAAAGATAACAGAATGTCACTACATAATGATAAGAGGTTCAATCCATCAACAAGAAATATCCATCCTAAACACATATGCACCCAACATAGGAGAACCAACTTTCATAAAGCAGCTTCTAGGTAAACATTAAAAAAAAAAAAAACCCAAAGATGATGCTTTCTTGTATTAACTAATGGGACTTTAAATGTATAGGAATAGTTTAAGAATTTCTCTAAAACCTAGGGGAGGGCCCAGGAGAAAAGCTACTACCAGTCACTATTCTTTCCAAATGTCTTATCTTTTGCAAGCAGTGTGATAGAAGAAGTAGAGACAGGTATAATGTAGCTATTTACTTTTGATCTAAATAACATATTACTTTCCTTATTAGGATTTAATTGATTGAGTGTGAATATATCAGCAATTGACTTCTGTTCTAATTGGATAGGTATTAAACAGTTTGGTAAGTGTTATAGTGACAAGCTGTAGTGTTCATGCATCTGTGAATAAAAATTATATCGTAGTGTTCAACTTGCTTAAATGGAAGAAGTGAATATCATTTAAATATTTTGCATGGAAGAAGAATATCTAACTATAAAATAATAATCTGCTAGTAGGTTAAGCTTAATTATAAAGTAAAAACTATAAATAAGCATTAATTATGCACCCATTGTATGACAGACACTGAATAATCAAATACAAAGAACTGACCTCAATATTATATTATAAGCTCTGAACTCAGACATGTAAATACATAACTTAAGTATGGTGAAAAATGTATATTAATATAAATACACATACAAAGCACATGAAGACATAGATAAAGAATTTACTGGAAGACTTCCTGAAAGTAATGTATTTTAATGGATGAGAAATTTACCTGGTACTTTTTCCTGAGGAAAGGATAATTCTGACATAGGTAAATTACATGCAAAGGAACAAATGTATCTGAATGATATGCTAATACAATAGTGACTTGAGAGATATTACCTGTAACTTTAACAAAAGTAAGTGAATGTATGGAGCCCAGAATCTAACAGAGAAGTTATGATGGTCATTTGTTGTTGGGACTCCCAGCATACATTTTCTCCTTCCTAACTATATTCAAATTCCTTTTGCACTATTATCTCTCCCACATTGTGGGGCGCTGTGGTGAGGTGGTACATCCAGGTTTTTATCTCTTGCAAAGAGATGGCAAATTCTCTGTGTTACTCAACTGAAAAAGAGAAATATAACATGACCTTGTCTAGCAGACTTGTCTAATTCAATGGTTGCTTCTGGAACACTGATACTTGGCCAAAAACAGAAGAAATTGCTAGATATTATTCATCAATAATAATATAATTAAATACTAATAAGGAAAATAATATTTTATTTAGGTCAAAAGAAAAAAACTACCTTATAACTGCCTCTACCTCTTTTATCATACTGCTTGTACAAGACAAGACATTTGGAGAGAATAATGACTGATTGTAGCTTTTCTCCTTGGTCCTCGTCTAGGTTTTAAAGGCATCGAGACAAAACTGTTCCTGAGGTTCTTACATCCAAGAACCTCATTAAGAGTTTTTGCCCAAGTGAGATGTCAGGCTACCAGGAAGCTGTAACTATTTACATAGAGTAAGTGGACATAGACCCTCCCTCAAAGAAAAGCTTGCCTTTCCTGAAACCTTGCCAGACTCCCTTGAAGTCTGTTTTCAGCATGTATAAGGACATCTGGAAAGCACAGAGAAGTTAATGGCCCCATGGGAAACCCTCAATAATGAAGGATAGGAGCCCCAGACTCCTATCCCTCAGTAAGACAATTCTGGGATACATTATGTTTGCTTCTCTGAAGTCCTAGCTGGATAAAGCCATAAATGCCTACACTAGCAACCACAGTAATACAACCTTATATTTGTGATGCCTCCTTCTCTGGCTCCCTCTAACCATTCTCTCACTCTTGCTACCCGGGCATACCTCCCAAACAATCTTGTCTCAGACTCTGCTTTGAGTAAAGCCCCATAGTTTATTTAATCATCACAACAATCTAGTGGGGTGGTTGTCACTTTCCCCATTGTATAGGCTAAGAGAGGTTAGTTAATTTCCCAGATAATTGGTGAAATAGATGGGACTTAAACTCTGTTTCTGATTCTAAAACCCATGTTTTCACTATTATGCTAAACTATCCAAACACTATCGGATGGATGACAATAAAAGATTAACTAATATATGACTATATGAATAATATGTAATATGTTTTAATACTTATACATGTTTCTCTGGTTGATACTACAAATGAAAATTCACTAAATGTTCATTTTACTAAATGAGAGGACAAAGTCATGACTAAGAAAATACTTTAATTAATCAGATGCTCAGTTTTTTCTTC
The DNA here is from genome assembly GCF_000164805.1 of Carlito syrichta. Lineage (NCBI taxonomy): Eukaryota > Metazoa > Chordata > Mammalia > Primates > Tarsiidae > Carlito > Carlito syrichta. The sequence continues at coordinate 583,423 of NW_007253118.1, forward strand.
TCTCCTTCAATTAAATCTATTTTCAACTTGACAATGAAGGCATATCTTTGTACTACAAAGCCAAATCATTTTTTGTTTTTATGAATTACAGCAGACAATTGTAACTTTCTAACTTCCATTATACCTGCTTTTAGTGAATAAACACAAATTTTCTTTGGGAAGTCCTTTCCCAAATCTCATACACGTACTTTGAGTGGAGTTAGTTCATTCTTGGTTCCAAGAATGAGCATGAATCCCAAGTCTGGCAAGTGAGAGTTAATAAGACTCAGTTTCAGAGGTTTAGGCTTTTGTTTTCTTTCCTTTCTTTTCTTTTCTTTTTTTTCCTTTTCTGAGAGGTGGGGGAACTGTTAGTTAAAACTGGAATAGGCAAAAGTCACAATGAGGGCCAGATATGACTGCAAATAAATGAAATTACGTATAAAAGAAAAGGTGATGGAGATGGAGGTAAACTTTCTGAGATAAGAATGAGATAAGAGTCTTAGCCTGGCTCGGTGCCTCAGCCTGTAATCCCAGCGCTTTGGGAGGCTGAGCTGAGTGGATTGCCTGAGCCCGCGGGTTCCAGACCCGCCTGGGCAACTTGGCGAGACCTCATCTCTACAATAAATCAAAAAATTAGCCGGGCGTGGTAGCGCGCGCCTGTAGTTCTAGCTACTTGGAAGGCTGAGGCAGAAGGATTGCCAGAGCCGAGCAGGTCGACGCAGCGGTGGCCAGGAGTGTGCCACTGCACTCCAGTCTGGCTGACGGAGTAAAACGTCAACTCAAAAAAAAAAAAAAAAGAATTAGATAAGAGTCACATACTTTTTTTCTGAAATCAGTTTAATTGGGCTTTTGTCACTTATAACTCTCTTTTAAATTGTAATCTCTGTGACCAGTCTTCTAAAATCTCAAGCTTATTCTGGTATCTTACCCCAGTAATGAGGAGTTTGCAACCTCCAAAGACAGATTATCCTTAAGGTGCTTGAGAGTTAAAAAAATCCTAGTGAAATCTACATACTAGCAATGAAGGAAGTAAACAATAAATAATATACATGATAAATTAGTTGATAATAGAATATACTAAAGGTTAATAAGTGTTATGGAAATAAAGAAATACCAGTCAAAATAAGGGGTATTGAGAATGAGGAACACAGGTTGTTGTATACCACGTTGGCCAGGTTGAATGCCATCTGAATGGTGATATTTAAAGGAAGACTTAATAGACGGTAGGGAGCTCGCCAAAAAGATACCTGGATAATTGAATGTTTCAAGCAACTAGAGCAAATGCCTAAGTTGAGTGTGTACCTGGCATGTTCTAGAACTTTCCAGGAGACCTCGTGTGGCTGGAACTGAATGAACAAGGGAGAATAATAGTAGAAGATAAAGTCTAAAGACCAGAAGAAAGGTGTATATTATGCAAACTTATAAATTGTGTATCAGTTAGTTATTGTTGTGTAACATTATCCCACACTTCAGCAGCTTCAAACAATAATTAACATTTATTATCTCACACAATTCCTGAGGTTCTGGAATTTGGGAGGGGCTTACTGATGGTATGGCATAATCTCTCAAGAGGCTGCAGCTATAATGTTGACTGGAGGTAGAGTCATCTTAAGGTTTTACTGGGCTAGAGGTTATCTAGCATTGTTTGTTCACATGGCTATTGGCAAAAGGTCTCAGTTCCTTGCTATGTGGATACCTTCTTGGGGCTGCTTGAGTGTCCTCACAAAAAGTACCTGGTCTCCTCTGAACAACTGGTCCAAGAGAAAGAGGCCAAAGCCATAAAGTAGTTTGTGAACCATCATTTCTACAACATCATATTATTCAGGGCTATTCAGTGTGCAAGGAAATCCTGGAACATCAAGTTCCAGGAGACTGGGATCATTTAAGACCATATTAGAAACTGGCTACCATAGACCAAAATAATTATGAATTTGAGCTTCACTATGAGAAAAATGGGGAGTCAATACAGGGTTTTAAATAGAACAGTGACAGTATCATTTTAAAGGAATGGCTCTGCTACTATCTTTTGTTTTGTTGAAGCCTAATTTTATTGTTTTTATTTTTTGTAAGTAGTAGAATTTGGCTATGTCAAAGGAACTGCAGCATGGGAATTATCTAATTCATTGCTTAGAAAGGTGTTGAGCTGATGTCATTCTTCCCACACAGACAAAGAAGAAGCAATCAGGGGGATAATTCTGCTTTCCAAGACTGTGGGAAATGGCCATTTCTAACACTCAGTTTGAGTTTTCTATGATGGCTAATTCTGCTGAGATTAATTACTAACAACTCATTAAGCATATGCTAGTTCGTAGGCACTAGGCTGAGAAAGAAAAAGTTCTATATCATAAAAATATATGTGAAATAATGGCATGTAAACAGTATATCACATTAAATAAAGAAATGAAAACACAAGAAAGTCTTAAGTGATAGGATCAATACAATTGAGGGAGACAGCTGGAGATGAGCTTCTGTAATTGATTAAAAGTTCTTGACAGGACATGTAACTTACAGATGGCTGAAAATAAAGAGACACCTCTAGAAATGTAGATTGAAAAAATTCTCAATATTAGTGGAAGTCATCTCATCATTACCTTAAATACCAAATGAAATCTTGGACTTATTGGAGAAAATCCCAGATTCTCCAATCTGTATTGCTTGAAATAAACTATGTCTTAATCGATTTTTTTTTAAGTGCTTGGTAGGAACTTGAGGCCACTATTAGCAACAAAGTGAGACTCTGTCGCTACAAAAAAAATTTTTAAATAGCCAGGTGTGGTGACAGGTATTGGGAGGGTGAGTCTAGAGGATCTCTTGAGTCCAGAGTTGGAAGCTGCAACTCACATAGCTCACTAGCAATGATCACAGTACTGCACTTCAGTCCAGGTGACAGACTGAAACCTTCTCAAAATAAATAAATAATTTTTTTAAAGTGTTTGATATGGAACAAAGTGCTCAGCAGCCCTCGCTAGACCCAAACTCTTCCTCACCACATTCTTCTCTCAGGATACCACATCCTGGTCCACATTTCTCTAGTTCCTGGGGTCCTAGCTGCTGGGTGGTTTTTGACTAGAGTTTAGGAAGCAACAGTGGAAGTATGAGGTATGTTAGAAATCTGCCTAATCAAGGTAAATGATGATAGTAATCAGGTGGTAGCCATGGAAAGAAGAGGTCAGATGATGGATATTTTTGAAGGCTGAACACAGAATTTCCTTACACATTTCATGTGGGCTTTGAAAGACTTAGAAGAATCTCAGCAACAAAATTTTGACCAAGCAACTGGAAGAATGGAGTTGCCAAGAGCAAAGGATGAGACAGCAGTTAGTAAAGTAGTTAGGTGGGGCAGGAGGAGGTGTCTAGGAATTCAGTTTTTGAAAGTTGAGTATGATGTATCTTGTAGACATTTGACTACAATAATCTAGTGTTTTAGAGATATATATTTTTCACAGAATACATATATATGATATTTAAAGCCATGAGATCACCAAAAGAATCACTCGATAAGGAAGAAAAAAGGTCAAAGGGCTGAGCACTGAAGCTCCTCCACATTAAAAGATAGAGGAACAGAGAAGGAACCAAAAAGCAAACAGAAAGAGCTTTCAGTAAGGTAGGAGGAAATACAAGAATATGTGATGCTTGGAATAGAAGTGAAGAAATTATACAGGAAGACAGGTGACTCAAATGTCATTGATAGGCTAAAACAAAAGCAGAGATTGAATCATGGCATATGGTAACCTGGGTGAGTTTCAAAGGCACAGGTTTGGTGGGTGGTGGGGGCAAAAGCCTGACTGAAGTGAGCTGAAGAAAGAATGGGAAGGGATAAATTGTAGATGTGACCATGGATAACTTTTTCAAGTCATTTTTCTGCAAAGAGAAGCAGCAAAATGGGGCAACAAGCTGGTGGGAAAAGATAGATCAAGAGGAAGTTTTTAGTTTGAAAGAAGCAACATCGTCTTCCTCTGAAGATACAGTGAGGGGGATGGATAATATAATATATAAAGGGAGAATTTCTCAAGCAAGGCAGTGGGAAAAGATGAGTTCTAGGACACAGCAGAGGGATGAACTTAAGAGAGGGACAGGGATACCCTAACTATTACCATGACCTCCTTCCTGGCAGGAGGTCAAAGTATGCAGAGGCAGGAAGAGCAGATAGGTTGAAGTGGTGGTGATCATCTCTGTAAGTTCTCTTGTGAAGGTTCCAATTTTCATATTGGGATTTGGAAAGAGAGAAAGCATTTTAAATGCTTATCAAGAGAGTGGGAGAATGCATTTTTAAAAACATGCAGTATAAATGCCTTGCAGAATTAAGGGCCCATTTCTAAATTAAAGTCAGTGTGGCTGTGAGTTTTTCTTTAGACAATTTTAGCTTCAGGGTTGCAGACATAGAGTAGGCAGAGAGTTGGATTTAACCAGGGTTGTGGGTCTGCCAAGAGAGTAAGACAATAAGATAGGAGCAAGGGAATGGAGGGTACTTGCGAAGAAGTGATTATAATGAATAACCATAAAATGTAATGTAGAAGGATGTGAGGTTAATAAAAAGAAGGTAAGATCAAAAGATCAGAGATCTCATTAAGGCCAAAGGATTGTTGAGGCCCTAATTCTAAAGAGAGTGGGCTGGAAAGATAAGACATGGCAGTCAGAGAGCAGAATGTTTGAAATCTAGGGTATGAAGAGGTCCAGGGTAAGGCCACAAGCTTTCTGGAAGAAAGGTGGTTAAGGAACTAAAGGCCAGGTGTTAGAAGGATCATATATTACACATCTATTGAAATCCACCATAACAAAGACAGGGTATTATAGGGAGAATGAAATAGAAGCTTATATCACCAAGAAATTATGGGAAATATCCCAGAAATTCACAAATGACAGCCGCAATGAGAGGCAGAGTTGATATCATCTGATAGCCTAAGATTTGTGGTTGATTGTTTCTAGGAAGGAGGGAGAACTAAAGGTCTGAAAGCAGCAATGAGGACCCAGGGGACACCTACCCAGATATTTGGCAACCGAGCAGAGAGAAAAAGCAGCTATCATTAGAGAGGCTTCTGGAGAAATGCAACCTTAGGGAAGTGACAAGTTCTTAGAGCAAGAAGGTGAAAGGATGAGGCTATAGGGGATTTTGCTATCAGCAGACTCTGAATTCAGGGAACATAATAGATGAGTTTCATAGCTTGGGGAGGAATGAAAGAAATGCAGCAGTGGCTTTTCACTGGGGCCACAAGCATTCACATTACCTGGGAACTTGTCAGAAATTTAAATTTGCAGACCCAGCTTTGTTCCTACTGAAGGAAACTAATTTAAGGTTAGCAGTCTGTGCTTTAGCAAACCCTCCAGGTAATTCTGATAAACACTGGAGTTTGAGAACCACTGAACTAGGAGGAGATTCTCTTGGAGCTTAAAGTGTAGGAGATGAGGGTGACCTGCAGACTGAGGGTTTAGGGGTGGTTGACGTAAGAGGGAGGACATAAAAGATTACTCCTGTTTTCAAAGTTGATAGTTGGGGCAAGTCCATGAGTATTGGAGAAAGAAGGTGAATAGGGAAGGATCAGTTTCTAGGACTCTCTTTATCCTTGAAGACCTAGAGGGTCACAGATACAAAATGTTCTCATCTCTTTTGCTTAAAGGGTTTCTATTGGTGTGTATTCTCACAGCACTGTGCATATCCTCACTAGTATCTCTCTCCCTCTCTCTATGTTTCTTGATCAAGACTTTTTTGTTTTGTTTTGTTTTGTTTTGTTTTGTGTGTTACAAGTAACTGAAAGCCATGTAAGTAAGTAGCATCAGTGAATAAAGAATAATTTATACTATGGATATAAAAACCCCAAGGTAGAAAGCCTGGTGGTACTGGTGGTACCTAGCAGTGTCATCTCACTCTGGGGTGTGTGTGTGTGTGTGTGTGTGTGTGTGTGTGTGTGTGTGTGTGTGTCTGAGAGACAGCGAGAGAGAGAGAGAAAGTGGGGGAGGATTATGTGGCTTCTTTCTACATATTCTTCTCTGGAGATTCTCATGCTTTTGCTTTCCTATGCTCGAAAGGTGACACTCTCGCATGTTAATGAGCATTGCTGCTTCTGAGTTTTACATTTCCAGGACAGATTGGGTTAGGTAAGTACCCTGGTCAGCTGTGGTGAGATATGTTGTCAAAAAAAATTCATATGTGGCTGCCAGGGGTTGCTTTGTGAGCAGGGTTGGAGGGAGGTACCATTTCTCAAAGGAATGTTATAGGCTGGGTACCACTTCAAACCATGTCTACTATTAACATTTTTTTTTTCAAATTGAGGACTTAACATAATTTAAGTGGATAAATACCTGGTAACTTTCTTTCTAATGGTAGGTAGGATGGCACTTTAGCTAAGAATTTCTTTTCTAATAGTTTAAAACGTTGATTTAGTAATTTATGGAAAAAAGTTCTTTTTGTAAGATAAAAGTTGGCATTTTATCTGAAATTGTAACATATATACCGAGGGTGCCAAAAGTATGTATACACATTTTAAGAGATGCTATCTATGTATTACTTTTCAAAGTGCTTTTCAGAAGTGTCTGGACGTTGATGGTAACCACTTTGAGCACCTCTTATAATTGCAGAAGTCAAATGTGACTTGTATTCACCTTTTGTTATCAGTATATATTTTTCCTTCCTTAAAATGTGTATACATTTGTGGCACCCTCTGTGTGTAGATTATATACATACATACATACATACACATATATATATATATGAGTGTGTGTGTGTGTGTGTGTGTGTGTGTGTGTGTGTGTGTGTATGTATATTCTATATTCTACATATATATAGAATAGACTAAAGTATTTCCTCTTGTTGATTTAAGTAAGCTAGATCTATCTTTCTGTATATTTACAAGTCTGGTGTGTTTACATGTTTGCACATGTTTGTATGTTATGTTGTATGTGTGTGTGCTTTACCCACTTTACACCATATACAGTTTCTGCAAGGTAGATTAGAGTGTATTTCATACTTCCATCATTATCATACTTATACTTTTCCTAAGGAAACCCTCCAAAAAAGGATTTTAATTAAGTCCTTCTACCTCTCAGGTTCCCAAGATATATAATGAAATCAAATTCTCTAAAGCTTAGTAACACTTCGTTTTTAAAAGTTATGTCTAAATATCTTTCCTAAAGATTATTTTACAAATATTAATATTTCTAAGATAAAAGCAAGAATCAGAGGCTTGATATAGCTGAAGCCAAATGACAAAACAGACTCAAAACATGGTATGAAAACTAAGCTTAGAAAAGACTCTCTACATGATCAATTGCCTATGCCTATGTTTAAGATCTTTTTCCCTTCCTTGTTGTCTCTCTCTCTGTGTTCTCACTTGGTCTGTCCAAATGCCATACACTCCTTATGTTTCTCTTTTATTCACTTTCATTACTTGTGATGATATTTTCTCTTTTATGTCCCTGGAAAATATTTGAACAGCATTTGTAATGTGAGGCACGCTCATGTTTTTCTGGGTGAAGCCTCTGAGACAACAGTCCAATATGTTTATGCAGAACAGATATTGAATGTTCCACAGATTTTAAAAAATATGAATGTACTGCCCTCATTTTTTATTTCAATGTATTCTTTTCATGAGAGATTTAAAGGAAATAAAAACAAGAATAAAAAGCTTCACGAAAACCACTCCAGTTGTGTGGTGGATTTTTTTGTTTTTGTTTTTTACACAAATTGATCATGTGTCATTGCCTTGATGAGACGAGACAGAGAGAAGGGCATAGGTGTTACTGATATTTTTATGGTATTCTGGATTTGGATAACATTTCTCTATCCTATTTATTGGGAAAATTACTTGGCCCCAGGCTATTCAAATTATTTTTGTAATAATGTTACTAAATGGGGGGAAATGCCATCGGGAGTTTCTTACTTCAGAAATCTTCATTTTCAGTGCATTTCCACTGTATCCATTGTTCTCTTGCTGAAGGGCAGTGAGGTATAGTGGAACTTACTCTAATTTAGAAAGACCTGAATTTTTCTATCATTTCTACAAATAGGTAAGGTTGAGGGCAAGCCCCTTAGATCAATCATTCTTTACAAACACAAACTTTCAGAATCGAATACTAAAACAAACACTTGCTGTTGAAGTTTTCACTGACTGCTTTTCTCGGTAACCCCCTCTTCAGACACTTACACTCAAACTAACACAGCAAGTTTCTTTTCAAGCCCTGCCTTTATTACAGTTACATCACTTGTACAGTTTCTCCTCTCTGGACACTACAGATCTGATACCACATGAGGTCAAAATCAATTAAGACTTATTGTGCTGTCATCTGACATTTCCTTTATGCCAGATGTGTTTAAAACCACAATGCCAGAAATGAATGTTGAATTAAATGTGTATATTTTGCATAACCACACAATTTGCCACTGACACAAGCTCTTCATGCAGAAATAATTCACAGGATGCGAATCTTCCATGCATTAAAGTGTATCTATATTAGGATGAAAAAATTTGCAAACAAAACAGAGAAGAGAGAGAGAGAGAATGAGAGAGGGGACTAGGTATCAAGTTCTGTGTGTAAGTAATTTACAGTGGTGTTTTAAATAAGATAAAGGTATTATGAATCCAGGCAGTATCATAATAGCAGAAAAACAGAGCAAAAAAACAGAAATAGGCAGGGCTAGATAAAAACCCAGTGGATAGAATTATTTTATTCTCTTACGGGTTTAGAGTGAGGGGTGAAGGAGAAGGAGTGGAGGCAGGGGAATTTGGAGGAAGAATATATGAAAAGGAGAGGAAAAAGGGAACCTCCATTCATGCATAGGAGGGTGGAGATCTTTCCTGCCTTTCCAGATCTTCGGAGAATTGAAAAAAGAAAATGATGTAGTTTAGATGTGTGTCCCCTCAAATCATATAGTGAAGTGTGATCCCGCCCCCCCAGTGTTGGAGGTGGGGCCTAGTGGGAGGTGCTGGGGTCATGGGGGCAGATCCTTCATGAATGACTTGGTGCCCTCTCCATATAAATGGGTAGGTTCTCACTCCACTAGTTCACACAAGAGCTGTTTGTTTAGAAGAGCCTGGCACCTCCCTTCTCTTTCTTGTTTCCATGCTTGCCATGTGACACACCTGCTCCCTCTCTGCCTTCATCATGTCTGTAAGCTTCCGGAGGCCTCACCAGAAACCTAGCAGATGCCAGCACCATGCAAAACCACGAGCCAAAATAAACCACTTTCCTTTTACCCAGTCTCCGATATTTCTTTATAGCAGTGCAGAATGAACTAATACAGGAAGGAAACCAGATGGCCCTTTTCCTCAACCTCCAATCCTACCAGGTCTATTGGGGACTCCTTACTGTTCACAACTGCCCCCTCCACATCAGCTCTGCAGCCACAACACCAGTCCTCCTAGCCTGGGGTAGCACTCCACCAGTTCATCTCCCCTTTTCTGGATTACTGCAGACACCTCCTCACTGGGCTTTCATCCCCAGGTTTGCCCACCACTTCCAGTCTATTCTTTACCTCAAAGCAATACTAGTTTTCCAAAAGTACATGTGGTCTTATCAACTCATCCTTTACCTTCAAGATAAAATCTATATTCCTTAACTTAGAAAACTCCAATTCTTCCATTCCTAGCCCTCCAGCTCCATTTCCCACGTTGGGCTGGGTGGAGTCAGGAAAGTTGTGTCTTTATCAGCAGTTCTAATACTGTTACATCCCCATGATCACAAAATACATTCCTCTTGTTTCTATACTTCCCTTCTCACCACTCCTATGGTGCAGAATGCTCTCCCCACTTTCTCTTCACCTTCTCTTCACTACTCTTCTCTACTACTCCTACCCAATCACTTAGTTTAAACTCCCTGAAGTCCTGGTCTCCAGATGCAATTTAATATGTCAGAGGAAGGAGAGGATTCACTGAAGAATTTCTTACAGACAGAATAAAAATGGAAGTGCGTTGAAGTCCACCACTATATATAGGCATTCTACTTGTCTGGCTTACTCTATTCTTCCTTTGGATCAATTACATTTCCATCAGAAGGCATTCCATTATACCTCTCCCATGGGAGAAGAAGCATCCAGGTGATGCTCTGTCATTGCACCCACCAGACACCAGCTCACTCATTGCCCAGGGTTTGGTTAGTGTTTCCTGATGAACTGGAGCAGTTTACCTCATGAGGTCTCTCAGAAACTAAGAGCACAGACCTCCACCCTCAGCCTGACAACCTACCTCAGTGTTGAAAAACAGTTCAAGGTAGCACTCGAAACCAAACGTGTCATTTTCCTTGTCAAAATGAAAGCTGTAAATTTAAAACCTAATGCTTAATGTATCCAGATATTGAACACAGGGACTTTTATCCTCAGCTTAATGGTCTGTCTAAAAACATCAAAAAAGATTACTTAAAAACTCTGGGCCTCAGAGGTCCTATAAAATTACATGAAACACCAACCCTCCCCCCGCATCTCCTCCAAGTTTTAAAAAATTTATTGGAAAACACTTATGCAATATATGAACTCCTTTTTCTTAGCCCTAGATTCTAAGACTATGTGCTTGATTGCTAGAGGGTGGTTAAGAAAAGCAATAGGATAAATGAAATTTTATTAGATTACAATCTAAAATTTTAATAGCATTTATGCTTCTGGGAATGGATGGCAAACTTTATTCCACTTCTTCTTGAACAGGGAAAATGTAAAAGCATGGCTTTCCCACCGTAATATAATGTGACAATAAAGAATAGCAATGCTTTTTAATTTTTTTAAAATTCAGATATCTGTGGAGACCTGATTGGAATGGAAAGACAGGAGAAGGTATGTTAAATCAGTCGAAAGAGAGTTAGAATGCTATCGCTTTCTCCACTAAAAGAGATTTAGAGTTAAGGAGTAAAGGGGAATTGCTAAAATATTAGGGGTATTGAGTTATAACACTGCACCTTAGTAATTTGGTCAAAAAACTCAACCACAAGCATGAATTAATCTGAGGTCTTAAACATTCACCCACAGCCAGAGTGTCTCTGGTCGGTTATGTGGCAAAGTTTGCTTCCAAGATCTTCCTGGCATATCCCTAAAATTTTTTGGTTGGCACAAACATCTCCATTGCCTTTAGGCTATAAAGAAATACGGTTGTTTTGTTTTGTTTTTGGCTTTTGCATAAATCATTATCTTTCTGTCCAGAGAAAATTGTGAACCAGGTAGAAAGATCAAGACTGTTTTCAACTGTTACGTAGAACCTAAAACTTGGTACTGCACGCTGCTGCCTATTCTAGAGAACAGAGTTGCTAATTAGGGGGTCACGATGTTTGGGAAAATGACAAGCTTCCAAATTCCTCCAGAATTCAAAATTTCCAATATCTTTAAAACACTGTGGATTCACAGATGGTAATAGTATCATTTGCTTTACTCGCCTTAAGAGTGCTCTCTGATGGAGCTGCTTCCGATATAAAAATAACTCCATAATAGGCCCCACATTTAAGGGTCTTACTTTAATGTCCCAACATTTTGGTGCATATCTGGCTTACTTATGTTGCAGCAGCCTCATTAAGAATCACTCCTGGGCTAACGCAGCATCTAATGGGTTAATGAGGCTGGGCAGCTTCAGCCTGTTAGCAGCTGCTTAAGCAGCAGGCTGGGGAAAGCTCTGTTGATTTTCATTCTTCACTGCTGAGTGGTGAAGGGCAACCTATATGCTAGAAATCCAGTTAGGCCACAACCCGTACTCTCTCACACACACAAAAATGTAATTCAATCCATGCCGCAGGTCAACAATTCCTCCATGATATCTTATATGAGAGTAAGGTCAATGCATTTACAGCATTTAAGGGACTAAAACCAGGAGTTTGGGAAAGTTAGTCACTATTTTGATTATTCTCTACAGTGGAAAATTAAGACTCCATAGGAGCTGGTCTAGAATCCAAATAGTTCTTTGATTAGTGACTCTGTACCTCTTGATTAATGCTAGTAACAACGCCTTCAGCAATGATATTTCTTAGCTGGTCACATTGTATCTCTGAACTCATTTTGGGGATATAGAACCCCAAATTCTACTTCTAAATGTAGGGCATTGCTTTCTAACAAAAATATATATTCAACTATAAAATAATTTTAAGATGAAAGGAGAGTTCTTCAAATAATGTTTATTTGTTTATTTCATACACAAACACCTCCTTTGGTTTGTTTTACTGTGTAAAAGAATCAACTGGAGAGCTTGTTGAAGCAGATTTCTGAGGCCCACCTCCCAAGATGGGCCCATCATCCAAAGTAGTTCTGGATGGATCTGAGAATTTACATTTCTTTTTTTTTTTTTGAGTTGGAGTCTCACTCTGTCGCCCAGACT
>NW_007253118.1:595701-621597 GCF_000164805.1 Carlito syrichta
GTCTCGAACCCGCGGGCTCAGGCAATCCACTCACCTCAGCCTCCCAAAGGCGCGGGATTACAGGCTGAGCCACCGAGCCGGGCTAGAATTTACATTTCTAAAAAGCTTTTGGTCACACCTATGCTACAGGTCCATAGACCACACTTTGAGAAATGCTGTTCTAAGATATTATTTTCTTAACATTCTTCTTTCTTCATTTCCTTTGCTGGATTTGCCTCTTCCTCATGACATCTCACATGGCATCTTCTAAGGTTCTATACCTCTTCTATCTTTCCTTCCAACATATCTTGTTCAGGCCCGTGATACTACGTAATATCTCTAAGCTGATAAAACCTAATGTTGAACCTAAATTCATGACTGCATATTTACAATTATCTCCCTTTGTCTGCGGGGAATACGTTCCGTTGCCCAGTGGAGGCCCAAAACCGTGAATACTACCAAACCCTATATATACTATACTTATTCCTATATATACTTAACCTCTGATGAAGTTTAATTTATAAATTGGGCATAGTAAGAGACTAACAATAATTACTAACAATAAAATAGGACAATTACAATAATATATTATAATAAAAGTTATGTAAATGTGGTCACTATCAGTCTTTCTCTCTCTCTCTCTCTCTCTCTCTCTCTCTCCCTTTCTCTCAAGTTCTTATTGTACTGTAGCATGGATAATTGAAACTACAGAAAGTAAAATCAGATTGGGGGACTGCTGTACTGATCCCTCAACATCTCCTGATTGTCCTTTCAACCCAAAACCTAATCCTCTCCAGTGTTCCTCAACTCAGTAAATGGCACCAACACTCACACAGTTGCTCAAACCAAATCCTTAGTCATTCTTAATTCTCCCTTTCTTCTCATATCCCTTTTCAATTCACCAGCAAATCTTATTGGCTCGCTTTTCAAAATATAGTCAGACTTTGGCCATTTCTCACTACCTATCCAGGTCAAACCACCATCATCTCTTACCTGGATTATTATAATAATTTCCCACCTGACATCCTTGTTAGTCCTCTTACCTCCTACCCTACTACCTTCACGGAACAAACATTCACAGCCCTTGAATATGCAACTCATTTCCCCTCACTTGTCTTCTTTAAACCCTTGCCATAAAACTCAGAACAAAAAGCTGGAGGTTTTATGCTACAGGTTCTACGTGACTGACCACATCTCCTCATTTGCCAGAAGTTTTCCCTCACTCACATGCTCCAGTCACACTCACCTTTCTGCTTCTCCTTTCACACAACAAGTCTGTTCCTGCCTCAGGACTTCTGCACATGCGGTTTCCTTAGCCTGAAATATTCTTCCTCTATTTAGCAACAGGGAGCGTTCACTTCCTTTCTTTTTTTAGGTCTCAGTTCAGATGTCTACCAAAGGGGCATCTTTCTAAAACAGCACACAACCCTCATCTGCATCATTCTCTCACCTCCTTGACCTGGATTTCACCTTTTTTGCCTCAGTATTTCTCACCCTATAACTTAGTAGATGCAGTATTTGTTCATTGTCCGTCTCCCTCCACCAGAACGCAAGCTCCATGACAGAAGAAACATTTTTCTCTCCACTGCTTTTTTCCAGGCCAGAAATCGCACCTGGCCTGTTGTAGAATCTTAATATATGTTTGGTGACTGTATGAATAAACTGATTGAAAAGTGAACAAATACTTTAGTCTGCCAAAAAGAATTGACTGATTTTTTTTTCTTCTCTAGAAACGATTAGGTATTTGTTTTAGCCTAAGTTACTTTAAGATACAACATTTTTGCAATATTTACTTCAAGGAAATTGTAACAATAATTTATATAAATAAAAATTGTCCAAAACACTAGTTGCACAAGTTTTCAACAAAATTCTGCAAAACTCTTTATCTACTCTATCCCCATTTCCCCTCACCCATTTTTCCTTGGGCCCAAGGTCCCCAGAAATATCCACCTGAGAAAGTCTTTTTGAATGGCCCAAGGTACAGAAAGAGTTGCTGAGTCTATGTATCAAACTGATACAGGTGTCACAGGTGGTCACAATGTTGGACAAAGGATAAATTTTTAAAACACCACAGTAACTACATAGAGTAATAATGCCAGTCTGAAATGCTAACATGGCTAATGAATGCAGCCCAAGCATTCACACTGTTGATACATACAAGAGATGGCAAAAGTCTGAATTAGGTAAAGGATCCTGTATTAAAATAGCTTTGGAAAAATATTCCGTAATACACAGCCACCATTCATCCTTTACACTGAAAAACTGTATCAGCACTTAAAATGACTCCTCTCACTAACTTTCCATGCAACTCAATTTAATTTAACTCAATTTAGGTTTAAATGCTTATACTCTGAACTTAACTGTCTTTGAGCTTTTTAAAGAGTAATGACATTGATAGTTGAACCTGTGGACCATGTTGCATGTTTTCTAATGTTATTTGTTGGACTGAAGCTTGCAATGAAAAGCAACTATTAAAAAAAATGTGTGTGGAGATTAGAGTCCACATTTTGAAATGTCAGTAAATACAGTATTTATATGACAGATCATAATGACTTGTAAAAGGCAGCCATATGTGTATCAAGCTCTAAGTCTTCCTAATGTTTTTTCTTTTAAAAAAAAATCTTTTATTTTTAAGCCTGAAGAAAATGACACTAAATGAGAACTATCTTTCCAATTTTTTGAGGAACTCAGTATAATCAGAGGTCCCCAGCCCATGGATTTTCTCTTTCAAAGAGAAAGCAGAGAAACATTTCCAGCTTGCGCACTACTGTCATATCGCAACATTTAAGGCAATGGAAAGATTTAAGAAAAAGAAATCAAGGATAGAACATTAGAGTCAGTTCCTCAGTCGTTAATGTACTGTTTCAGTACTTAACTGTGCCTAAAGGTAGTTTGCTGGTATACTTTTACAAATAGCACCATTAACGGAATTTTACATGCTTAGGTCACTTTACTTTGATCCCAAAAAAGTCTTAAAACATTATACAAACAACAGACTTGAGGCTCTATCCCTGAAAGACAGCCACTTCTGGGAAGGAGAGGTGGTCCCTGACATAGCAACGGAACATGCAGGACAGTTTCAAACAAAGAACAAAGGCGAACGATGGTCCTTCAGAAAACCACCAAGGATGTTAAGTGTTTTCAAAGAGTGAAATCAAACACAGCAGTGTAAGGCCAGTGGAGAATTTCCTAGGTGATAGAACCTCCGCAATAAAGTAATTAAGTACTCACTGGTCATCACAGACCTTTGGATTTCATGTTCCCATATACATAAACTGAATCTCCAAATGCACTGAAATTGTTTCTCAGGCATAAGGTTTCTTTTGTTCTGATGCCAGTTAGTAAGAGATCTTTACATGAACAAAAGCGTCTGTCTTTACAATAACCATCTTTCTTTAGAAAAGGCAATGCAATATACTTTTGGGATGCCAAATCACACAATAGAGAAAACCAAATAATTCCAGTGAGGTTTGATGAGCCCTCAGCAAATCCTACAACAATTCTAGGCACCTGTCAATCAGGAAGTATCTCATAAAGAACTGTGTGGCATTGCTGCAGTCTATTACCTATGATATTCCTTTTGGTTCACTTGAGATTTTTAAAAATACATATAATGAATGCATTCAATAATTGTTTGAATTGCTGCTGTGCATCTGTCATAAATGGTTTATGGATAACCATCAATTGGTTCTGCTCATCAGTCTAACAAGTTCAATGTACTACTCAGAGCAAAGGATGACTATTTATTTAACAGCTCTTGGCAGGAAAATTTGTTGCATGCCACAACTTTACAAAGAACATTAAAATCAATGACAATTTATAAACCAAAGGCTGGGAATTATGCTTTGGATTCCCATAATTCATCAGAATAAAGCTGTCAGATACCTTTTATTATAAATTAATAGCATGTTGTCTAAGAGCACTGTGGTACAGATGTTTTACTGGTTCAGTACTGACATCTAGTGGACAATTAAAAAATATTCCCTTATCCCTTCCAGTCAATTTTCCCTCATTCCCAAAATTTTTATCAGGTAAGAAACTGTATTTAAGTTTTGTGTATTTGTGTTTGAGCTAACAAATATGTCACAAGTTTGAACTTTTAGTGATCAATATTGGCAACGAATACTTGACATAATTTAAAACCTACTCAGCTAAACATATCTTCCTTTAAAAAAATGCTTCTACATTTCAAATATTTTAGTACTTGTCAAACTTCTAATTTTATATTATTAAATTAGCTATGCTATATTAAATCATCAAACATCCAACTCCAATGTTCTCATAAAGAAATAGTAATATGGTTCTAAAATAAGCATTTACTTAACCTATATTTGATTAAAATTTAGGATTCAGCTTACTTATTTTGAACTTTCATCTCCAGTTTAATGGGGTTTATGAATAACCAATATTGTGCCAAAAAAAAAGATGTCCCTTAAATGCACTGTTTAACAGTATTTTCAGATTGATCTGCACAGTAACATTCCATGACCATTCACGTATTCAAAAACTGAGAAACATCCTACTGTGTGTGCACTGGCAACCTTTCAAACACAGAGTCTTGGCAAGGGTCCTACCTGCCCTAAAACATGCTAGAATTTTTTTGTGCTCCAAGTAAGGGACAAATAGCAGGCTTTCCAAGTGACCCAGGATAGAACCTGATCTGGACCCACGCTGGAAATGAGTTTTCCAGGTTTAAGGAGGGTATTCTCTTCAGAGCCTTCTGAAATTTAAAGTACCTAAAAGTGAAGAAAGGAGAAACGAAACTAGTTCTTACACTGTGCCTGCTTTTGTGTCTAGCAATGTTATAGCCACTTGACATAAGAGATTAATAGAGATGAAAATTTCTCTAATTTCGTCTGAGATGAAAATTAGTGTTCCTATTTCAGAGTCTTAAAGGAAACACGAATGATATGCTCTAGGGCTGGTATCAAGCTGAAATTTCTAGGAGAGAAGAAATGATGTCTTCTTCTAACTTGGTCATTTCCAGAGGCAACTAGTGAAACTCAACCAAAATCATAATCTGCCCATTCCACTTGACCGAACTATATAATGGTGAGAATGGTATTTGAAACTACCTTGTAAATTTTGTGAAATTTCATATGATCTATTTTCGATTACTTTGAAAGCAGTGCATTATACTCATTTCAGAAGACCTGTGTGATTATTATGAAAGTGAATAAATAGAACAGAACACAATCCTCCCGCAATAAAGAGAAATCAACTTCTGGAGTTCTTTATATGAAAGTGAGGGGTAAACCTACTCAAGGCATAAGTCCGCAATTTTTCATACAATAAGGTAAAAGGAACTATTTCAGAATTTTCATGGTTTTCTTATTTAAGAAACTCTATAATCCTAGTCTCAACCTCCAAATTGTTATTGGAACATCTTTTTAAAAAAGCTTTTTGTGAGTCATTAAAACAAAGACAATGCATGAATAAGAACAATGGAATAGCATTTTATCAACTGACATGCCTTCCCAATGGGTGGTTTTTAAAATATTACTAAAAGAAACTAGGCTGCCTTCTGCTATCATAAATAACTAACTTCAGCTGTTTTAATGAAAGAACTACTATCACACTCCCATTAGTCTTTGGCCAACATTTTCTAATTTTTAAAATAATTTAAATTCCCTAATTATTCTGAATCCTATATTCTCAGATCAGCTGTTGACCTACTCAAACTACCTCTATAGGGACATTTCAGTGATCCCCCATTGCTGGAGAAATCCCCAAATGCTGAAGTACATCTGGGCCACAGTCAAACCTGGAGGCTAGAACATTCAAACACTGAACAGATATAATATGCAGGTCTCAAAGCTTATGGTGGATACTTTAAGAAGAAAATAGGTTAAATTGAGTTAAAAAAAAAAAAAAAGGAAAATTTCTCAATGTGGGGAGGACAAGTAAAGGACACCTATAGGTCCTGAAAGAAAGATCACGTGCAGAAGATTCAACGTTTAATTCTAATCCTAGGACAAGTCACTATCTGCCTTATATTCTCTGCTGTGCAGGCAAGTCAGGACCAAAAACGTTAACAGTAGAATCAGAGACCCATAACGGCAGCTTCCTTCTGATCAACACAGGGTCAGGTTCTTGCAATTAAAGTAAGTCTTATTAAAGCCTTCGCCTCACCTCTATAATTTTAGGTTGCAATTGATGGAGACAGACTCATCACACATTCGATCTGGAAGGACCTTAAAGAACATCTCATCCAACTCCTCAGTCACGGAAAAGGCAAAGAGCCTCAGAGAGGTTACGGGTATTGGAGGCTGATAACACAGTAACTGAGTTCCATGATGCAGTGGGGTAGGTGGTCATCACGGGTGAGACCCTAAGAAGCAAATCCTAGAAGGATTCAGGACCAGAAAGATGAGATAAGGCTAGGTATAAAGACTAGAAAATAGTTACAGGAATAGGGAAGGTGTCTCCCAGCAGTATGCCATCTGTGGTCAGATAGAGTTGAAATTCCTGAATGAAGACAGCTGCCAGGAGCAAGAATACATTCAGGCGCCAAAGGTCAGACCAGGCTTTATTTCAGAATTCAAGCAGACAAGTGAGAAATCAAGGCAAGCAGGACAAAAATGGACAGCAGAGCAAAGCAGATGGATAAGAATGCCGAGATTCACTAAAAGAAAGAGGCCAGTCACACTTATAATCAAAAGCTCCACTTTCCATTACTTGAAAAGGACTTCAGAAACTAAGGTAACTCTGAGTCAGGCTGAGATATTTCCTATGGTTCTGTGAAGATCGGATTCGATTCCAGCCCAGCTACACTGGCAGACGTGAGTGGTAACTGGAGCATCTGAACAAGTCAATGAGTACAATACATGGGCATTAAGGAACCAGAATGTCAGGAGGGCAGATCCTAACAGGACCTGGATTAGTCTCATGTACTATGAACATTGGAGGCCTCGAATTAATAAGATGTGTGATTTATAGACATGCACAAATTTGTGTTTGCACCCACATGTAGAGACTACAACTCAATCTATAGACATCCCACGTTCATTTCTCCTTATTTCTTTTCCCTTCAACTTTCAGTCATTTTATTGTTTGATAATAGTCTTTCCACCACCTATTCCCAGAGCATTTTAAAATTATTTTCCTGGGAAACTTCACACCTTCTATTTATTTTTTAACTTTGTTTACAAAAATGTCTAACTTAAAATGTCAGCTGATAAAGAGCCATGGTATACATTTACTTAATAAATGTTTATGCTTCGTTTGATTCTGCCTTGGTATTTTGTGTCAAATCAGGGGCTCCAGAAGAAAGCATGTGGTGCACTCAACTCAGTCTGTTTTCTAGCTTAGAATTTTGAATCTGAAGACTTGGAATTTTACCTGACCAGGGCAGACACCATCTTTTTATTGCATATTTAAAAATGGAGTAAAATTCTAGTTAAATGGGTTAGTATAAATGATGAAAAATAAAATTACATGCATAGGAATTCTTAACAGCTTCAAGTTTCATTCATTTGTAATGGTTTCAAGTTAATCAGTGATTAGCAGCAGAAAGGAAGTTGGATGGTTTAGAAATGAGGGTATTTAATCAATGATTTATAGTTAATTTATTTCGCTTAAGTCCCTTCTTCAATCTGTCACCAATACTTTCATCTTTGAGTTTCAGAATAAAAAAGCCAAACAATTATCTGGAAAATGGACGGAGGTAGGGAGCCAATTGAAGACTCCAACCATTTTCTGTGTATTCTTTTTGATATTTTATCACTAAAATTTTAATAGTTACACAAGAACCACATGTTGATGTTATGTGATAGTCCCAAGCAGAGATATCAAGGACTTTAACTGCTTAAACAACTGAATATCAACAGTAAAAGGACCTCCAGGATGGTAAAAAAGAACATCACAGAGGGGGGAAAATGAGTTGCTGGCCAACAAGTAAACAAGAATTTGACTCTGTTTATTTCTTCCTTCCTTCAGATATATTGGAGAATTGCTTTGTGCCTTGTACCTTTCATGGTCCAATTTAGTATCTTCCTGTTTTTAGGAAGGTAGTTTATGTAACTCATTGGAATATTTCCAGAAAGAATAAGAGGGACACAGAAAGAAAAGGGGAAGAGAGAGCGAGGGAGAAGAGAGTGAGGGTTGGGGGTTAGGATGGGGGCGGGGAGAAGAAACAAAAAGAGAGAGAGATGCCAGAAATTCACAGGAATATGAGGTTCAGTGCATAGCAATGCCTTTAACAAAAGCTTTCCAAGGACCCCACTCCTGTCTTAACTTCTATTTATTTTTTTTATAATAAAGGTTGTCAAAATAGTGAGCCTGGAGAGTGAAGGTCTATATTTTGCCCCCAGATCAGTACATCAGAGAAAGAGCAGTACACGTTTCCCTGAAGTCGTGTGTTCCTTTTTAACCCTGACTTGATCTTTTTCAGAGACTAGAAAGCCAATCAAGAGAATTTCTGAGGCTCATAACAAAAGACATCACTTTACAAATCGCCAAGGCCTCTCCTGGGGCACACCACAGCAGGGATGTTGCTCATGCATGTTTTCACCAATTGTGAATTAAAGAAAAACGACAAAGATGATGAAAGTCTGAACTCTGTGTCTTGTCGTCATGCATTGCATCAAGTCAAAGAATTTGACAAGACCCTGTCTTCCTCAAAGACAGAGACAGCATCTCCTGTTCCAGTCTCGACTCAGTTACTACTGTGGACACTCAAATAACTAGCAACTCAATGTGCATAACCTCCTCAGACTCTTCTCAGGTTGCTTAGGAAGAGTTCTAAGCATTGCCTCACTCTATAAAATCTGAAAGTGAAAATTCCCAAGCTACCCTTATTTCCCACCTCTAAAATGTACCCATGTTTCAGCAGTGTGCTGTGTTGTTATCTCTCTATCTGCTTCTGGGTGAGTTTGTGTGATTTTCTGCATATTTGACCTGAAGATGTCTATCCCAGTGTTGCCCAGCATGGTCACAGAGAGCAGAAAATGAATTCAGATACATCTTGCTTTTTAAAAATCCAATATGTAAAAGTGCCAAACAAAACAAATCTTTGGACCAGAAGACATCTTTGAAATCATTTTGTCTGAATACCTCATTTTACAGATTCATTTATTCATTAATCTAACAAATATTTATCAATCCCAGAATTTCCCAAAGACCTTAATGACTTGCTCAGAGAAATCAAATATGTTGCTCTGTGTTGCACAGAAGTGAGATTTTCTTAAATTTTCATTGTTTTTATTTTAACTCTAATGTTGAGAAGTGATTATTGGTAGTTCCATGTTAGAGATGTTCATCTTTTAATTGGGGAAGCTATGCATGGGAGGGGGTCTGAGAGTATTTGGGAAGTCTCTGATCTTTCTGCTCAATTTTGCTGTGAATCTAAAACTGCCTAAAAAACAAAGTCTATTAAAAAATAACTTACCCCCCCCCAAAAAAGTTCATCTTTAGTTTCCCAATATCACTCATTAAGGAGTCTTCTCATATTCTTTTTCCTTATTCTAACCTCATCAAAGTTCCTATTCCTAATCTTTCTTTTTTCCCTCGGTAACCAAATGAATACAGAATTAATTGTATAGACCAGGAGTGGAAAGCTTTTTCTAAAAAAAAGAAGGACAGATAATTTAGGCTTGAAGACCTCTGTCTCAACTACTCAACTCTGCCTTTGTAATTCAAAAGCAGCTATAGACAGTAAATAAATAAAGAGGCTGTACTTGTGCCCCAATAAAACTGCCATCCAATATAATCACCACTAGCCACATGTGGACACTTGAGATGTGGCTGGTGTGATTAAGAAACTGGATTTAAAATTTTAGCTGATTTGTATTCATTTAATTTTAGAAGCCACATGCAGTATTGAAGAGTGCAGCCTTAAGGAGTAATGAAGTCCATCAGACACTGTATTAAACAGATCAGAATACTGAGTAGTCTATGGGCCCTTCTAATCACAATATATAAATCCAGTATACTTATGACCAGCCCTGGTAATTTCAAATGCATTCTTCTTTTCACAAAATAATGCTTTAAGATAAGTTTCTTACTATAAAAGTATGATTCAAGTTATAAATTTCTATTTATAAACAACTTTTGAGAATCCATCAATTGAATTAAATGGGTGACATCTTTATTTCTCTTTATATAGCACTGTGTTAAATTTGAGTTAATTTAAAAATCTACGATTGTAAGAGTTGAGGATATATCACTACCTTCAATATTCTCACTACCTGTCTGAGAATACAGGCACACATACAAATCCATATTCCACAATGTCATAACTTCTCTAGTAAGTGTATATATTTTATTAACAAAAACACAGAATAACTAAGCTTCCTGGGAGTGGATGATTCCAAGAAGAACAAAAAGAGCAGGAGACATTTGAGTTGGGCATTAACCAGGAATTGAGAGAAAAAGCATTTCAGGAAAAGGTAACAGCATTAGCAGAGTCACCTAAGAAAGTGTTGCATTCCAGTTCAGGGAAATGATGAATAATCTGGTATGAGTAGAACACAGGAATACAACACAAGAATATCTAGAGATACATTCAGAAAAGTAGGTCAGGACAAAATTGGAAAGAAATCATGCTACGTGGGGAAAATCTCTTGCAGATACCAAGAAGTCATCATAGGTTTTAGGATTGGGGAAAGCGGAGGGTTACACACATAGTTCAGATCTTTATTGTAGCCCTGGCAGCTGTGTGGAAGGCAGTTTGGAAAGACTGGAAAAGAATGTGCAAATAAAAGCTTTGTATTAATTTTTCTTGCTGAAGATAAAATAGATTAAGAAGATCATACATTATTGGATTAATGACAACAAATGTTACCCCAAAACTTCGTAAAGCATGTATCAGAGGTCATTAGCTATAGGTCGTTGGTCCAAATTTAGCCCACAGATTTGTTTTGTTTGTCCTACAACTTTCTTTTAATATTTTGATTTGTCTACCAATATTTATATGTCAGAGGATTTTACATGAAAATCCAGGTTTCTATTTAGAATGTGTATTTCCTTTTAAAAATCATTAAGTTTGGACAATGCTGGGACTGTTTTCTGTCCTGGCAATAATCAGCTGTTGCTGGGTGGCAGTCACTTCTCTCTCCCCACAGAGCAGTGACTCCGTGTTTCTTGGTTCCCACCATTTCCTATTAGTTGACTTCTAGTAGGTGTCACTTGTTTATAACAATAGTCTGGCCCAAAGGCATTTGAGTTTTTTACCCCAATTTAAGGTGTTTGATTTGGCTGCAGTTTTAAATTTTCATCTGGCTTCAGAAACTTCCTCTGTGAAGTTATCTTCAACGGTGCCCACTATATTTTTATTCTAACCACAATAGGACTTAAAATGTTGCTTTCTTTAAAATATTCAATATTCCCAGCATTTTTGTTAACTTAGGCATACCCATCTTTCTTCAATAGCTTCATCTCGAAAAATTTAGAAGAAAGAAATGATAAAACTATTGGTCCTTAGCTTTAAGCAGTTCTGTTGCTTCTTCTGTCGGACCTTGTGCAGTTGGCAAGTCTTAGGCCCAAGTGACTTTCTCAAAATGACATGCCCTGCATGTCTAAGTGTGCCATTTTCCCTGTGACCTTATAGCAAGTACAGAAAGACAGTTATCATGATTGAGCCTGAAAGACTTGGTGCTAACTGGAAAATTCCTGTTATTTGAAACATCTGGTAAACTCCTCCACTTTGAGATAATCACTCTTGTTGGAGATTAGAAGTTTTTAAACTGCTTAATGGCAACAAGGATGCAAATTATTTGCCATATTAGTATAGGTCAAATTGGAATTAATTTTAGCCTAGAGAAGTTGTGCTACACCAAGCCCTTAACTGAGTAGATACTATCCCTGTCAACCTGCTGCCGGCCAAATAGCAAGATATTCATATGTGACAGTCAGTGGTTGGTAACATGTTTTCTTCTTGAATCATAAAATTGTGAGTATACATGTTCATGTGTTTTTTTTGGACTATTTCTATTGTACAAGTATTTAGCAAGATGAAATACGTTTCTTACATGTTGGTATACAGCCTCTGTGATCTTATGCTGAACAATATAAAACCACATTTGCTTTATAGGAGGTGTGACTTCATTTGAAGTTTTATAAAGTGGAAAAGAGATAAAGTTGTGAAACCATGAGTAGTTTTCATTGTATTTTATGACTGTGGAGACAAGCGGGCAAGAAAGGTTTATGAGGAAACATTTTCTCCCTGTCTTTTACTAAGAGCTTAGAATGTCCCACTCTCCTGGTTTTAAACATGGGGATAGGGTTGGAGGGCAGAAATTGTTTCAGTGGAACTATAGATAATCTCAGCATAGATATTATGTTCTGTACATCACCCTAGAAACTTCTAAGTCTCCTAGGTAGCATTAGGTTTACTGAATGAGGGTTTTTGTCTCAAGAATTATAGCATCTACATTATCAAAGGCACCTGCCATCCGTGCTTGATAAGTTCTTTCTAACCCAAAGGGGAAGAAAAAAAATATAGCCAAGCATGATAGAGGCTGAAGTGGGAACATTGCTTGATGCCAGAGTTTGAGTTCAGCTGGGGCAATATAGCGAGACTCCATTTTTAAAAAAAGGAAGAAAAAAAAAATCCTCCCACAGTCCACACCTCTACACTTAAGAATTTCAGTGTTCCTTAAGCAAATTCACCTTCCCTGTTCACAGGGAGCCCAAACTAGACTTTATTTGGGAACTATTTTCATGAATCAGGAGAAATTAATTTAGCATTCTGACTTAGGGGATATTTGGATATAGGTATGTTACATCAGCCGTGTTGAAGCATACCAACAAATATCTTCAGGCACAGCTCTTAATCCTGAGCACTACACATCTCTGCCTCTGTCCCCAACTCATCTACAATGACAGACTTTCTACTTTGATCATTTCAGTGTTGTATGGATTTTAGGAGGACATACATTATAAACCCTTTTAACCGACCTCCACTCAGCAAACTTGTGGAATGAATGCTCTCCATTCCCTCTCAAACCTTCCTGGCTGAGGCCCACAACATCCTGAATGCATAGATCAGCAGGTTTGTAACGTAATTCTCAAGAGCTTCATTTGTCCCCTAACCTGTTATGCCAAGTGTATTTATTTTAATTATATAAGTTAATAAGACATTTTAAATATGCACATGAAAAGAAAGAATTATTTCGATGAAACAAACATGAATGTTTGGAAAGACTTCATAAAGGCAAGTCGCAAAAAAAAATTCAGTTAAATTAGGTACAATGAGACAACTGCAAAAGATTATGGAATGGTTGGGTGTAGTGCATAAAAATGTAGAAGTTTTTCATAGTGTGTCATGAAAAGCTTTCTTTCTTTACTTTAAATAAAATGAAACTGCATTTTGGAATTATGAGTGCCCTTTAGGAAAGAAACATCGAGCAGGTTGCCAATCAGTAAATCCATACTCAATGAAAAGCCTTTCCCCCATATCAAAAGACTGACAAATGAATGTACATTTATATGTTTTTAAGTCAAGATAAAGTGGGACTGAATACAGTGGCTTATGCATATAATTCCAGCACTTGGGAGGCTGAAGTGGGAGGATTGCTTGAGGCCAGGAGTTCAAGGCTTCAGTGAGTTATGATTGGTGCCACTATACTCCACCCTAGGTGATAGAGCAAGATCCTGTCTCTAAAAAAAGAAAAAGAAAAAGAAAATACAGTAGAATAAAACTTAAAAATATGCATGTTGTCGCATTTGATCCTGGCTTTAAATTTTTCAGTTTGCCAACCAAGTCTCAGTTACATTAGATAAGAGGTCTTCTAATGTATTGTGCTCATAATTATGTTATTTATTTATTTATTTTTTTGTTTTTCTATCAGGGTCTTACTCTGTCACCCAGGCTGGAGTGCAGTGGCACATGTGCAAGCTCTTGAACTCATGTGATTCTTCCACCTCAGCCTCCCTCGTAGCTGGGGCTACAGGCATGTGCCACTATGTCTGGCTAATTTTTTTATTTTCTTGTAAAGCATGTTGTCCTAGCTAGTCTTGAACTTTTGAGCTCAAGCAATCCGTCTGGTTCAGCCTCCCAAAGTATTGGGATTATAAGCGTGAGCCACCACACTTGGCCATATATTCATAATTATTTTATTTTAAATAAGGGTTTTTAAGGGTTTTTTTACAACTATTTTAGACTTACAAAGGATATCAATCCCCATACTCATAATCACTTTTATGGAAGTTTTATTATATTAAATATAATATATATTACTAGCAGTGCTAAAAAAAAGTGTTGGAAACTTAAAAGAGACTTTCTTGTGTTGTTAGGAATCAAGAAAAAGTAATCACATTATGGCTCAAAGATTCTATCTTTAGCATCCTAAATTTTTAGGATTTGAAGTACAGACCATTTAAGATACATGTTTATTCTCTGAAACTGTTAGACATTTGTATTTTAAGAACTGCTGGCCCTTCCTGAAAAGTACATATGTAACGTGCATCTGGAATGTCTTGTGACGCTAAGGCCCTCACCTACTCCTCGCCATTTCTT
Source organism: Carlito syrichta (assembly GCF_000164805.1). Taxonomy (NCBI): domain Eukaryota; kingdom Metazoa; phylum Chordata; class Mammalia; order Primates; family Tarsiidae; genus Carlito; species Carlito syrichta. Next base: position 610,139 of record NW_007253118.1, read on the forward strand.
GTCCCATCTTTGGGATTTACTCTCACAGTGTTCTTACTCTCCACCTCAAGGGAGACTCAAAAATAAGAATGTCTCTTTACATATTACTTGATGACTTTTTTCTTTATTATTTTAACTATTTTTAAGTGTACAATTCAGTAGCATTTACAATATTATGTAATAATCATTATCATCTATTTTCAGAATTTTAATCATCCCAAACAGAAGTTTTGTAAACACTAAAAAATAACTTATCCTCTTTCTATCACCCACCTACTCAGCCCCTGGTAACCACCATTTAACTTTTTGTCTCTATGAATTTGCCCATTCTACATACCTCATATATGTCAAATCATACAATATTTGTCTTTTTGTGTCTACCTTATTTCACTTACTTTGCATGTTTTCAAGGTTCATCTGTGTTGTAGCATGTATTAGACTGTCACTCCTTTTTATGAATGGGTAATACTCCATTGTATGTCTCTGCCACATTTTGTTTATCTATTCATCTGTTGATGGACACTTGGACTGTTGTTTTGTAGCTTTTTCTTTTTACACAGGGTTTTTTGACAGTGCCCACGTAACATTTTAAGAGTTGAAATTTTGCATTTTATTTTATCTTGTTGTGTTTTAAAGTAAAGTAAAATGGTCATCAAAATGCGTACACACACACACAAATAATCACAGGTGGTTGAGTCAGAAACAGTCACAGATGCAGACATAATGATGCGCTCAGTGTGTTATGGGCTACAAAATGTATATGGTGAAGTCCCTACCCTCAGTATATCAGAATGTAACTATATTTGGAGACAGTGTCTTTAAAGAGATGATTCAGTTAAAATGAGGTCATTAAGGTGGGTCAATATGACTGATGTCCTTATAAGAAGATTATGAAACAGAAATGTACAATGGGGAGACCATGTGAGGACCACAGGAGTGACAAGGAGTGAGGACAAGGAGTGAGGCCTCACCTTGGAAGAAAGCAACCCTGCCAATATCTTGATTTCAGATTTCTAGCCTACAGAATTATGAAGAAATAAATTTTTGTTGTTCAAACAACCTAGTCTGTGATTATTTGTTATGTCAGCTCTAACAAACCAGTAAGCCATATATCCTAAATCTGACCAGTATGACTTTGTAACTCTACAACCTTGAAGGCTAATGGTATTGAAATCCTTGCTTCTCTATGAGTCCTTTCCAAATTCCTTCAATAAGAAAGATTTTCCTCTTCATTCATTCATTCTTCAGTGCCAGGAACTGATACTGATACTTGAGATAAGAGCAAAAAATAAATTACATAAAGATCTCTGAGCTCAGTGAGTTTATATACTAGTCAAGGTTAGCAGATGAGGTAGTAGAGATAGCAGAGCAATTGTGATTTTTAAATAGGGAAGCCGGGGTAAGTCTCTTTGAGAAAATGGCATTGGAGTAAAAATATCAAGGAGATGAAGAAATGAACAATGGAGGTGAGGTATTTGGAAAAATAGAGATCCAGGTAGAAGGAGCAGTCAATGGAAAAGTCCTAAAGGCAGAGTTTTCTGAAATGTTCAAGGAACTGGAAGATCAGTGGCTTGAATAGTACAAGTCATTAGAAGATCATGAAGAGATGAAAACAGAGAGGGAACAGGACATGTAGGCCATTTTAAGGACTTTGGCTTTTATCCTGAGTAAAATGGAGAGGTATTGCAAGGCCTTGAGCAAAAAGTGGTATGATTTGATGTACAGTTTTAAAAGGATCACTCTGGATGCTGGATTTTCAGGGTTGGTGGGCAAGAGAATAAGTGGGGAGACCAGCTAGGAAACTACTGCAATAAACTAGGCAAGAGATTATGACATTAGGAGCAGCTTGTACAAGGGCAGTAACAGTGGTTAAAAAAAAAAAAGATGTCTAATTCTAAACATGACTTGAGACATCCAATAGAATTTGAGTGATTTGATGTCAGATGCAAAAAAATAAAAGTAGTCAAAAATGTCAAGGTTTTTGGACTGAGTTTATCAAAGGATGGAGCTAGCCACTGCTTGAGCGTGATGATGATATGGCAAGAGTGCAGGTGATCCATACAGGTTTAGATGGTGTGGAGTGGGAGTAAGAGTGTTAACAGTTCAATTTTAGACGTGTTGAGTTTGAGAAGTCTATTAAACATCCAAGTGGAAATGTTAAGTAGGCCACTGGTTACAGTGATCTTGATTTCAGGAGAGGGAATAGAATTAAAGATATGTCAGTCTTTAGCTTAAGATTATATTTACGGCCATGAGACCAGAGGAGACCACTAAGAAAGTAGGTACAGATAGAGAATGGAAGAAGTAAGCCTCAGATTGCTCTAACATTGAGACACCGTCTTTACCCTACTCCCTTGCTTGATCCTATTCATAATTACATCTAATAAATTATTCAGTTACCACAATCTTCCTTATATGAATAATTATCTATATTATACCTTCCTTACTAGATTATAAACTCTCAGAGTTCGAGGGCATCCAAATATCTTCTTGTCGTTAGAATAGTAACATTACTATTCTAAATAAACATTTGCTGAACTTAGCTCTCTTTTATTTCTCATTTTTCTCTCTCACAACACAAACATGAACACACGCACACATGCACATGCAAGAGAGGCTGTAATGTTTCCTAACTATGCAACTTTGAACAATTTATTTAACCAATTTATTCCGTTTTCTTCTTTTGTTCAACACATTGAACAAATTCTATTTTATTCTCTTGTTCAACATATATTGAACAAAAAGGATTAAATGAGATACTAAATATAGATACATGGTAGCTAGTAAGTAAAATTGTAAGCTTTATTTTCTTTTCTCCTTCAAAGGCATCTTTGGAGCTAACTTTGATTTCATTAATTTATATCTATGGACAAAAAAAGGAAGAGATGAGCAAATAAAGCAGTGTTTTCCAAAATGTACAATTCTCTTGGAAATGCCCCTAGTCAAATGTTTTGGAAACATTGAACACCATATTGGCCCCAATGAAACTCACTACACTTGTTAGGATAAAGCCCCTAAGTTGTTAGAGAAGAAACTGTTCATCCCAAGATATTTTGACTCACCCAGGCATATACTACCTATTAACATTTTAAGGAGGTTGTGGTCATAATGGCTTCAGAAAACCTGCTGGGCTTGATGACCCTTTTGAACATAAAACAAGTTGTTTCTTGGTATCTGTGGAGGACTGGTTCCAGGACTCTCTCCCCTGGTACCAAAATCCACTGATGCTCAAATTCCTGATAGAAAATAGCATAGTATTTGCATATAATCTACACAAATCTCCCCATATATTTTACATCATCTCTAAATTATCTATAATACCAAATAGAATGTAAATGCTATGCAAATACTTGCTATACTGTATTGTTTAAGCAATCACCACAAGAAAAATAAGTCTGGATGCCCAGTACACACACAATCATCTTTTTTAAAAAAATATTTTTGATCCTCAGTTGGTTAAATCCATGTATATAGAACCCATAGATACAGAGAACAGACTGTATCTCCTCCTGTGTCTTCTCTCAGTTCTAACAGGGATTACAGAGAGGCCATGAGATGGGGATGAAACAAAGTGATGATTCAGGGATGATGTTTCCTAGGTTATCTGGGGTGGGCTTGATTTTATAGTCTGAGCCTTGATCAGATCTTGCATGAGACCACAAGCATCAAAAATATGGTCACTGAGCAGGGCTCTGTGGCTCAACCTGTAATCCCGCGCCTTTGGGAGACTGAGGTGAGTGAATTGCCTGAGCCTGTGGGTTCGAGACCCACCCGGGCAGCGAGACCTCATCTCTACAATAAATCAAAAAAATCAGCCGGGTGTGGTGGCGCATGCGTGTAATTCCGGCTACTCAGAAGGCTGAGGCGGAAGGATCGCCGGAGCCCAGCAGGCCGAGGCTGCGGTGGCCAGGAGCGGCCACTGCACTCCAGTCTGGGCGACAGAATGAGACTCCAACTCAAAAAAAAAAAAAAATATGGTCACTATAGCAACAGAAAAAGCAGGTGCAAAATACATCCAATCTAAAACAATGTATGAGTAGATGGTAGCGTACTTTGTGGCTACTGACTGTTATTTCTGGTTTGATTGTTGCATACATACTTAGCTTCTCTTTTACTAAGTTTTTTTTGTTTTCAGCTAGAAAATAGGCTATAGAATTCCTTTATATCATTTACTCTGAACAGATTCTCTGAGAAGGTTTAATATTCATAAGGTTATATAAATACATAAAGTTCTGCATGTCTTATTAAAAAGTGTACTATTCACATTTGCACAGTATTTTTGATAGCTGAATATATAGGAAGTTTTTTGTAGTAAATGCCATAACAATCTTTCTCCAATCTATTAGTAAAAATGTAGTTCTCTTTGTCTCTTCTTCCCATTTAGAGAATAGGAAATTTAAGGTGAAAAAATAATAAAAGGCCAAGAAAGTGTCTTGGTAAATCTCAGAAAAAAGCATTTATGAAAAGACAGGCATGTTTTTGTGGGAAAAGAGGGAGCTCTGAAATAGGGAGAAGATGGAAGACACTATAGAAAAGTTTAAATTAGGAAAATAATAACACAAAATCTGAGCACTACAAAGGACTTTACATATAAGCTCCTCCAGTCTCCTCAATTTGTAGATAAGTGTAAATCAAAATCAGTGAGGTTAGTGTAATCTGCCTAATGACATTCAGTTAGGAATATTCTGAATCATCTTTTGCCAACCCAGGGTAATCTTTTCTGGATCATCTTATTATCAACCCAGGCTGTCTCTCAATGCAAGGCTATCTTTTCGAGTATAGGTAACTATGGAGAGTGGTTTTAAAGGAACAAAGACAATTTGCCACCCTGGTTTAAATGTGATTTTGTGTGTGTGTGTGTGTGTGTGTGTGTGTGTGTGTGTGTGTGTGTGTGTGTGTTAGTTAAAACATCAACTCTGTTAAAACACAAAACACAAGTATACCTGGGAAGAACAATATAGTTTTAAAGGCATTATTTGACATTAAGACTCAGTGAATCATTTGTCTCAATTAATTGTTAAGAGTAAACTTGGCCAACCTAGGCAATATAGTGAGACCTCTTCTCTACAAAAAAAATTAAAAAGTTAGCCAAGTATGGTGGTATGCAGCTTTATCCCAGCTACCCAAGAGGCCAAAGTGAAAGGATCTCCTGAGTGCAGAAGATCAAGGCTGCCATGAACTGTGATCCTGCCACTGCACTCCAGCCTAGGAGATAGAGTGAGACTCAGATTCAGGAAAAAAAAAAAAAGAGTAAACTTGGGTAAATGAGAGGAAAGAATAATAATTAATTTATCTTCTTCATCAACTTGAACTGGACATTATCTGAAAACACAAAAATCCAAATAATTCAGAGAGATACCTAAAAATATTTCTCCTGCTGAGGACAGAGACTGATCAGAATGCCAAGAAACTATATCAAAAAAACAAGTACTCTGCCCAAAGGAAAGAGGGAGAGACCTGCTACAGTGTGTGAATTTGTCTTTTGCATTCTGTAAACTAAAAACTAGCACACAAATGGAAAGTATTTGGATTTAGATAAAATAATTTGCTCTGTAACACTAAACATCCTTATGGCACTTTAGCATAAAGGTTAAAACCAAAAGTTAGGATTAGATACAGCCTGGATTTGAATTCAGATTCTGACACCCAACTGAGACCTTAGACAACCTACTTATTGGCTGTAAACCTCATTTGTCTCCACTGCAGAACAAGGACTATTAACTCTATTTTCTAGGATCCTTTTGAGAACTGAGATAATGTATACAAAGTGCTAATTACAATAATAGACTGGTAGCAAATACTTAGTGCGAACTGTCATGACTAGCAAGGGCTTTGTATCAGTCAAGATTCACAGAAGAAACAACCAGTAGGAAATATCCTGGTCAAATGTTTTGGGAACATCTATAGACATTTCCTAATGGTTGTTTCTCCTATAGACCCTGACTAATCTCTGCGTGTATGTATGTATTGTGTAAGATAGAGGATAGATAGATAGATAAATAGATAGATAGATAGATAGATAGATAGATAGATTGATTGATTGATTGAAGTGAATTGGCTTATGTGATCACAGGGGCTAGCTAGGCAAGTCAGAAATCCACAGGACAGGTCATCAGGAAGGGTAGGCAAGAGCTGATGCAGCAGTCCCCACACAGAATTTCTTTTTCCTCAGATAAACCTCAGTTATGTTTTTTAAGGCCTTTTACCTGATTGGATCAGTCCACCCAAATAATCTAAGATAATCTCCATTACTTAAAGTCAACTGATTATGGACTTTAATCACATCTACTAAATGCCTTCACTACCATACCAGATTAATGTTTGATCGAACGTAAAACTTACCATAGCCTAGTTAAGCTGACATATAAGACTTACCATCATAAGGCTAAGTGAAAATAAATAGTCCACTGATTGTAAAAACTGTAAATTAAGTAATCTGTTCCAGAACCTTACTTATGTAACATTTACTGAGCCCTACTAAAGTTAGGCACTGTGACAGCTACAGGTGCAAAAATGAATAACCCCAAAACCCTTGCCCTAGATGAGCACACAGCCTAGTAGGAGAGACAAATGCATAAACTCTCATCTCATAAGTGATGGCAAAGTAGTGGTCATTTATGTAATGTAGTTAGATCCACAGAGAAAGGAACAGATGAAAATCTAAAGACATCAAAAAACTTTATTCAAGAATTTAAAATAAGTTGACCCATCAAGGAAAAAGCCAGTAGAAAGTTGTGAAGGAGATAATATGCAAAAAGTCTTTCCTGGGAAAGAATGGTGAGGTCAGTGTTGCTACGGTGCAGAAGTTAAGATAGATTTGTTTCTATTTCCATCTCTCTCATTTACAGATTTAAGAAGAAAGATTCGGAGCAGACTATTTGAGAAAAGAGGACAGATTAAATCTATGATTTGGATGAATCCATTTTGAATAATTTGACAAGAGGCTTTACTTATAACAGTTTGTATTTATAAAGCACCTCTCCCCTAAAGCCAGTGTATTCAAATAGAACTATTTGGTCTCTAAGAGATATATATATCTTCTATAAAAGAAAAGAATAATTGTGCTTAATAACTTTTTTTGTTTGGAAGTATTTAACATATTTACAGTTTTCAGCTTCAAACACATGCATAGCTTTCTTTTCCTTATTGGAAAAGCCATATGTATTCAGTGTAGAAAATTTAGAAATACTAACAAGCAAAAAGAATAAAGTAAAATTATCCATAATTTTTACTTCCCTGAGATAGTTATTATTAACATTTTGGTATATGTTCTTCCTGTATTTTCTCTAAGCATGTACATTCGTAAGAATGTTATTGGGTTCTTAATTACTGAACACTTTAAGCATATTTTGTAACCTATTCTCTTCTTTTAAAGAATATACTATTAACATCCTTCCATATTGTTATATAGTCATCTATAAAATCATTTTTAATGACTGCATAGTGTTCCTTGAAGAAACGTTCTTTATTCAGTTTCCTAATTTGGGGCCATTTTTATGAGTTCCAGTTTCACTACTAAAACAATGTTACCATAATAGCCAGATTTTTGCAAAAAAAGAAAAAAAAGATATCAAAAAGGGTACTTTTGACAGGATCTTTGTAGAGTCTAAGGATACATCCCAGAAAATGAGATTTTGCCAACTACTGCCATACTGCTCCTGTAAAATTTGTGCTAATTTACATTCTTATCATCAGTGAGTAAGTATATTTTCTCACTTCATCTTATTTTAATATTTACCATTTATATTACCATATATATCCCATAATTCTTTAAAATACATTTTATATAATTTTAATTTCTTAGATAATTAGGACCTTTTCATGTTTATGACAGATTTGTTTCCTGTTTTGTGAATTGTCTGTTCTTGTTATTAAACAAGGACAAGAGTTGATTGTATACACCTATCGGCTAATTGTTAGCGCAGGTATCATTAATAATATTTGCTTATTTATAATTGCATAAATGCATCTTGAGCAATAGTCAGCACCTCATTAAACAATACACATTTAGAGAAAAGTTGATTGTTAATGATAGTGGATGTAAATTAATATTTTAAACAGTCTTCTACATAATTTCAAATATACTAGGCTAACTGTTGTCGATTCTGATTACAATATCACTTTTACCTCCTACTGGGTCTGAAGAAGAATTTGTACTGTGAGTGGAAGTTTAAAACCCTTCCATTGTCTAGTTGCTCATTTTCATTACATTATTTGTATCACGTTCAATTTATGATTCCTGTGTATAGTATTTGGAAGGCACTTGTCCACTTTTGTGAGAATTAATCACTATAATCAGGTACATATAAGTTGTGGTGCTTCACAATATACTTACAGAAAACAAACAAGTAAAGCCGTACCAATCAACCTTTTATGTTGTGGAATTTTCTTCTTTCCTTCAAGCTACCTCATGCAGACAGAGTCAGGGCACCATTGTTGAACCATCAGGTATTGCACCTAGACTGAGAATCCATATACTTACAACAGTATATTTAGGTATGACTAAGAAGTAAAGAATCATGCCAACTTAACTATAGAACAATGGATTTTTAACACTTGGATTTTTAGTCTTACAGTAGTTGAAAGGGGTCTTATAAACATGTAAGAAGAAAAATAAACACATTAAGGAATCCAGAAATATTCAAAGTCTGACCCTTTAGAATAACTTTTTTACCTAGACTCATCAGTGTTCATGTTTTTCTATGCAGTATCATACTCTATTTAATCATGGGTATTGGTGATATAGTATATCTTCAGAGCATGCTTCTGAATATCTTTCCAAGATGCTGCCATTATTTTCCAAGTTTCCAGGGGTATGTGCAGATAGTAGCAACTATGTCAGAAACACGGCCTGGTCAACAATAACTGTAAGATATAGAGAAATTATAAAGACCTTAAAACAGGAGACAACAATGTGTATCACAAACAATTTAGTAGAATTTAATGTTATTTTTATTTTTTATTTTTAAAAAATGAACACAAGTAGAAGTTTTAATATTTTCTTTCTACTTGGCCTATTTTGGAGACCACTGATTTACAGGATGAGTCCAAACCTCTTGGCAATCTGTACCTAACCTGACTTACCAACCTCATTTCCTTATATATTCCACCTACCCTATGTTGAATTATACCAAATATCTCTCTATTCTTTAAACAAGCTGGACATACTCCACTTTATTGCTTCTCTACATAAAATGACATTCCACCCTTTAATCACTCATGTTCTTCTCCTATTTAAGCTCTTATTCATTCTTCCAAGTTGTGCTCCTCCAAAAGTACTTTCCAGTGCCTCTCTGGCAGAATCAGTCATTCCTTTCTCATTGGGCCTATAGACCTATTTGCAGTCTCAATGCCTTAAGTTTTTCTTTTATTTCATAGTATTTTTTTTTAACTATCTTTTCCCCAAGCTAGGCAATGGATTCCTTGGAATTCATTTCTAAGCTACAAAATGAAAAGTAGGAAACATACATGAACCATATTTATATCTCCAATAGCAAAAAGACAGTGCATTGTAGATGTCCAACAAATGTTGGCTAAATGTCAATTTAATTGTCACTACTAAAGTTTTAAATTAATTTTGTTAAAAAATGATAACAGAGTTCTTCAGTAGATTAAAAAGCACTGAACATCATTTTCTTAATCTTCAAAAACTATCATTTTTTTCTACAGTCTTAGAATGTTAATCACAGAAATATTGCCAGCAACAGCTGTATAGAAAACTGGATAGGAATGTCTCAACATCTTGCTGAGTTCAATAACTTAATTCAGCTCACATGTACTGAAAACTTACTCTATGCTACTCACAGAGATAAGTAAAATAGTATCAACCCTCAAAGATCCCATTTTCTATTTATTTTATTTATTTATTTATTTATTTATTTTGAGTTGGAGTCTCACTCTGTCGCCCAGACTAGAGTGCAGTGGCCGCTCCTGGCCAACCGCAGCCTCACCTGCTGGGCTCCGGCGATCCTTCCGCCTTCGCCTTCCAAGTAGCTGGAATTATAGGCATGTGCTACTACGCCTGGCTGATTTTTTTATTTATTGTAGAGATGAGGTCTTGCTGCCCAGGCGGGTCTCGAACCCGTGAGCTCAGGCAATCTACTCACCTCAGCCTCCCAAAGGCACGGGATTACAGGCTGAGCCACCGAGCCTGGCTAAAGATCCCATTTTCTGACAGAAAGGAGCTTTTCAATGGATTTAAGATAAAAACCATAAATTATGTAAATATATTTGTCTTAGTCCATTCAGGCTGTTATAACAAAGTATCTTAGACTGGGTAATTTATAAACAGCTTATATTTTTTGTACACAATTCAAGAGACTAAGAAGTCCAAGATCAAAGTGCCAGCGTATTTGATGTCTAGTGAAGGATTCTTCTTTTTCCCATGGAAGAGGCCTTGTAGCTACATCCTCATATGGCAGAAGAAGGAAAGTCTCCCTCAAGCCTTTTTCATAGGGACACTAATCCCATTTATGAAAGTGGAGCCATTATGACATACTTATCTCCCAAATGTCTTACCTGTTTATGTCATCACTTTGGGGGTTAGGTTTCAGTTTGGGGGAAGACACAAACATTCAAACCACAACAATATTTAAATGCATATTGTATGAAAATCCAATTCTCACCTCCTAATATGTTTCACCCCTTACTCTGCTCAACCATGCCAGTCCTGGCTACTCATATCACAAACCAAATATCCTTCTCCAACTCTCACATCAGAGCCTCTATGTTTACAGCTTCCCCTGACTGGGATGCTCTTACTGCAGATTTTCACATGACTGATTCACTTACTTTATTCAAAAATAATATCCCCCATTACTCTGTATCCCCTTACCGTACTTTATTTTTCTTCATAGCACTTATTACTACCAGCCATAAAGTTAGACTCCTATTTGCTTATTGTTTTCATTGACTATCTCCCCAACTGTAGTATGTAAGGTCAGTAAAGACAGGAATTTTGTTTTGTTTCCTGCCATATCCCTAGCACCTAAAATCTCAGGTGCTCAACAAATAAACAAATAGATGCATGTCTGATAAGCTCCAGAAAAGAAGGGGGATTTTAAACTAGTAATTCATGAACTAGACTTTTGAAAAACACTTGATTTTTTTTGCCTCATCTTCTCACTGATTGGCTGAAGGTATTATAACACAATTCTGACACCTCTTTCCAAACCAGTTAGTGGTATAATGTTCATTAAATATCAAAAGTCACAATGATTATAAAGCATAAGAATTTTAATGAACTAACACTAGGCATGCATTTTATTTGTTTCCAGAAGGTGATTACTTAACAATTCTGAACATCAGTGTGTACTGGGAGAACAAAGATGGGTGTCCATTTTAATGTATCCATCTTAAGCAATTTTGCAGTCTTTTAAAAGTGATACTCGAGCCAGGCTCGGTGGCTCAGCCTGTAATCCCAGCACTTTGGGAGGCTGAGGTGAGTGGATTGCCTGAGCCCGCGGGTTCGAGACCCGCCT
>NW_007253118.1:621617-622868 GCF_000164805.1 Carlito syrichta
CTTTTACAATAAATCAAAAAAATTAGCCAGGCATGGTAGCGCACGCCTGTAGTTCCAGCTACTTGGAAGGCTGAGGCGGAAGGATCGCAGGAGCCCAGCAGGTCGAGGCTGCAGTGACCGGGAGCGGCCACTGCACTCCAGTCTGGGTGACAGAGTAAGACTCCAACTCAAAAATAAATAAATAAATAAATAAATAAATAAAAATAAAAGTGATACTTATTTAAATTTCAATTAATAAACCACTGGGTCTATTTAAATTATCACCTTGGAAAGGGTTGGCTCCCAAATATGACTTATTTGACATATCTACCTTGATTCTAAAGATGATTCCCATTTTCAGATTAAAGTCACCAGACATGGTTAGGCAGAAAGAAAGAGCAATAAGTTTTAAATCAAAATAATGGAGTCCCTGTCCTTCATTCTCAACATAACAGTTGTTTAGCATTGGGTAAGTTATTCATTCTCAGTTTTCTGCTTCATCAATGTGAATAACAATATATACTGCCAATTAGTGTTGTGGAAATTAGTAGAAATAGTGCAATAGAAAACACTTTGAGGCATATAGAATGCTAATAAATATTAGGATGATATCATTATAATAAGAAGAATAATAATACAGATAGCTTTTCCCCTAAATTATTGATTGAGAGTTCAAATCATAATGGCTTAAAATCCAACAAAAACATGCTTTCATTTTTTTAAAACGAGATATATGTAAAAGTGTATACTCAGAATGAATTTTTAAAACTAGCTCACAAATTAAGTTATATATATATATATATATATATATTCTATGCTGCTTCAAAATCACTTTCTTTTTTCTTTTTCTTTTTTTCATAATCAATATTTTTTTATTATGGTTTTGTGGAGTACAGTTAATGGTTAGGTGTACAATTACGTTTCATTCAGGCACCCTGTTGATAAGAGGTGTTTCCCCATCCCCAGACAGATATTTGCTACTGTTAATCCCACCTCCCCCCCTCATAGTTTCCTCATAGTACCGTCAGTCATTTTCTTATAGTATTACATTGGATGTTCAAGGTCCATTATATGAGTGAGAACATGTGATACTCAGATCTTTGTTTCTGTGAGAGGTCACTCAGTATTATAGACTCTATTTCCATCCAGGTTGCTGCAAAATTCATGATTTTGTTCTTTTTTATGGCTGCGTAGTATTCCATTGTGTATATGTACATTTTTTAAATCCAGTCCTCTTTTGATGGGCAGCATGGTTGTTTCCAAGTTCTTGCT
>NW_007253118.1:623248-627377 GCF_000164805.1 Carlito syrichta
TGAGGTTGAACATTTCTTCATGTGTTTGTTGGCTGCTCGGATGTCCTCTTTTGTGAAGTGTCTATTCATATCTTTTGCCCATTTGATAATGGGGTTGTTAGTTTTTTTCTTTTCAGCACATTTTTAGTTCCTTGTAGATCCAGAATGTTAAGCCTTTGTCAGACCTGGTGTTAACAAATATTTTTTCCCAGTCTGTAGGCTGTCTCCCTGCTCTCTTGATAGTTTCATTGGCCTTGCAGAGGCTTGTCAGTTTAATAAGGTCCCACTTGTCTATCTTCTCTTTTATGACCTGTGGTTTTCGGGTTTTGTTCAGGAATTGGATGCCAGTTCCAATTTCCATGAGGGTATTTCCTTCATTTTTTAAGGTTCTTATGGTTTGAGGTTTTACATTTAGGTCTCTGATCCATTTGGAGTTAACCTTTGTGCATGGGGATAGATAGGGGTCCTGCTTCAAACTTCTGCATGTGGTCAACCAGTTTTCCCAGCACCATTTACTGAATAGATTCTCCTCTCCCCAGTGGTAGGTGGTGGAGGCCTTGTAGAAGATAAGTTGGTTAAGAAATTGAGGTTTTGCTTCTGGAATCTCAATTCTATTCCATTGATCTATATGCCTGTTCCTATACCAATACCAAGCTGTTTTGATGATTGTAGCTTTAAAGTAAAGTTTGAAGTCTGGTAATGTGATACTACCTGCTTTGTTGTTTTTTTGTTTTTTTTTTTTTGCTGAAGATTGTTCTGGCTATTCTTGGACTTTGTGTTTCCATATGAATTCCTGTGTTGTCTTTTTTAGGTCTGAGAAGAATGTTGCTGGTAATTTGATGGTTATTGCACTGAATTTGTAGATTGCCTTAGGTAAGATGGACATCTTCACAATGTTGATTCTTCCAATCCATGAGCATGGGATATTTTTCCACTTGTTTGTGTCATCTTTGATTTCTTTCAGCAGTGTTTTGTAATTTCCATTGTAAAAGTCTTTCATGTCTCTGGTTAGGAAGGTGCAAGGTATTTCTTTTTTTGTGTGGCTATTGTGAATGGAATTGTGTTTTTTATTTGGATTTCTGTTTGTTTATTATTGGTGTAGAGAAATGCGATTGTCTTTGTACATTTATTTTGTATACTGAGACTTTGCCAAAGGCCTTTATCAGTGTAAGAAGGTTTTTGACAGATTCTCCTGGGTTTTCAAGGTACACAATCATATCATCTGCAAAGAGAGATAACTTGACTGCCTCTTTTCCTATTTGGATACCCCTGATTGCCTCCTTTTCTCTGATTGCTCTAGCCAGGACTTCCAATACTATGTTGAACAGTAGGGGTGAGATTGGGCATCCTTGTCTTCTTCCAGTTTTCAGGGGAAATGGTTCCAATTTTTGTCCATTTAGGAGTATGCTGGCTGTGGGTTTCTCATAGATGGCTTTTACTATTTTGAGGTATGTTCCCCGTATGCCTAGATGTTCAAGGGTTTTTATCAAGAAGGGGCGCTGGATTTTATCAAAAGCTTTTTCTGCATCTAATGATATAATCATGTGGTTTTTGTTTTGACATCTGTTGATGTATTTAATTACATTCATGGTTTTACGAATGTTGAACCAGCCTTGCATCCCAGGAATGAAGCCTACTTGGTCATGATGGATGATTTTTGAGATGTATTGCTGAATTCGGTTTGTTAGGATCTTGTTGAGAATTTTAGCATCTATGTTCATCAAAGATATTGGCCTGTAGTTCTCTTTCTTTGTTGGATCTTTACCTGGCTTGGGTATCACTGTGATGTTGGCTTCGTAAAATGATTTGGGAGAGTTCCATCTTTTTCAATCGCCTGGAATACCTTCAATAGGATTGGTATCAGCTCCTCCTTAAATGTCTTGTAGAAGTCTGCTTGAAAGCCATCTGGACCAGGGCTTTTTTTTGTAGGAAGTTTTCTTATTATGTAGTTGATTTCCTTGATTGTTATTGATCTATTTAGGGTCTCAATTTCTTCCTGTTCCAACCTAGGTGGGTTGTGTGATGTCAGAAAGTCCTCCATTTCCTTAAGGTTTTCAAGTTTGTTTCCATACAAGTGTACATAGTAGTCTATAATGATCTTTTGTATTTCTTCAGGGTCAGATATGACTTCATCTTTTGTGTTTCTGATTGTGCTTATTTGGTTTTTTTCTCGTTTTTTCTTGGTCAGTCTAGCTAGGGGACCATCAATCTTGTTTGCCCTTTTGAAGAACCAGCATTTTGTTTCATTGATTTTTTTATTATCTTTTTGTCTTCTATGTCCTGGATTTGGGCTTTTATTTTGGCGATATGGATTCTTCTGCTGAAATTAGGGTTTTTGTGGTCTTGCTTTTCCAGCTTCCTTAGGTGACTTGTTAGGTTGTTAATTTGTGTTCCTTCCATTTTATTCATGTGTGTTTGTAGGGATATAAATTCCCCTCTTACTACAGCTTTCAAGGCATCCCAGAGATTTTGGTAAGATTTTTCTTCATTTTCATTTGTTTCCAGGTATCTTTTTATCTCTGTTTTAATTTCATCATTGACCCAGGAGTTGTTTAGCATCATGCTATTTAGTTTCCATGTCTTTGTGGGGTTTGGGGGGACTTTGTTGGTGTCAATGTTTATTTTTATTCCACTGTGGCATGGTAGAATTTCGGTCCTTTTAAATTGGCTTATGCTTGATTTATGGCCGAGTATGTGGTCGATCTTAGAATATGTTCCATGTGGTGATGAGTAGAATGTGTATTCTGTGGTCTTTGGATGGAGTGTTCTGTAGGTATCAATTAAGTCCATTTGGTCCAGAGTCACATTGAGGTTCCGGATCTCCTTGCTGATTTTTTGTCCTGATGATCTGTCTAGGGTTGTGACTGGGGTATTAAAGTCCCCAGTTATGATGGTGTTAGAGTCAATATCTTTCTTTAGTTTTCCTAGAAGTTGCTTTATGAAAGTTGGTGCACCTATGTTGGGTGTATATATGTTTAGGACAGATATTTCTTGTTGATGGATTGAACCTTTTATCATTATGTAGTGGCCTTCTGTATCTTTTTTTTATTTTTAATAGCTTGAAGGATATTTTGTCTGAAATTAAGATCACTACTCCTCCTTTCTTTTGTATTCCATTCCCCTGAAAGTTTGTTTCCCATCCTCCTACTTTGAGTCTGTGGTTGTCCTTTCTAGTGAGGTGAGTCTCTTGAAGGCAATAGATTGTTGCCTGATGATATTTTATCCATTTTGCCATTCTATGTCTTTTCAGTGGTGCATTTAGTCCATTCACATTTAGGCTAATAATTGAAATGCAAGAGTTGATCCCTGTCATAAGGTTCTTACAGAGTTGCTCCTGTTTGTTTGTTGTCTTTCTTTGGGTTTTGGAGTTGGTTCATGTGTGTTCTTAATCTTTCGCCTGTACTCTTGTGAATAATGTTGTTGTTCTTTTTTCCTTTTCTTCTGTGTTCAGTACTTTCTTCAGTGTTTCTTGTGGAGGTGGTCTGGTGGCAGCGTAGTTTCTTAAGGATTGGATATCTGGAAAAGATTTCAATTCTCCCTCACTAATGAAGCTTAGTTTGGCTGGGTAGGTTATTCTTGGTTGAAATTATTTCTCTTTTAGAACTTTGAAGATAGGGCTCCAGGCTCTCTTAGCCTGAAGGGTTTCTGTGGATAAATCTGCTGCTATTCTAATTGATCTTTCCTGGTAGGTAGTCTGGCCTTTTTCTCTTGCTGCCTTTAGAATTTTTTCTTTTATAGCTACTTTGTTTAGGCAAATTATTATGTGTCTGAGAGTTGGTTTTCTCATTTGTTGTCTTGCAGGGGTTCTCTGAATCTCTTGTGTTTGAATTTTTTCATCCTTGATGAGATGAGGGAAGTTTTCTTGAATGATTTCATGAAATGTTTGTTCCAGTGTGGCTTCTGTTTCTCTCTCTGCCTCAGGAAGCCCAATTACTCTTAGGTTTGGTCTCTTGAATTGATCATTCATCTCTTGCAGGTTTTGTTCTGTCTTTTTGAGCTTCTTTTCTATGCTTTTGACAGTTTGGGTTAGTTCTGTGTTTTGGTCTTCGAGTTCTGAGATTCTTCTGCTTGGCTAATTCTGCTTTCCATGTTTATTAGTCTGTTGTTCATTTCCATCACAGTATTCTTTACTGCTGTTATTTCTGACTTC
>NW_007253118.1:627643-674181 GCF_000164805.1 Carlito syrichta
TTTCTCAGTGTCTGATCTTCCAGGGGTCTGTGTGAGACCTATATTCTTCTTTTGGTTTTTTTTATTTGTGTTGTTTTTCCCCCTCCCTACTTTTTCCTTCCCTCCCCGTCACTGTCTTCTTTAATTCTGTTATTCAGGGGTAAAGGGATTCATTTTACTTCTGTTTGTTTAATCTCCTATTCTTTATGTATGCCCTCTTACTTTGTTCAATTCTGGAGTTGCATTGTAGGTTGGAGGTGGTCCTTTTTGCAGTTTTGAGATTTACTTAAGCGGGAGCTGTGATTCAAAATCTATCTGCAGGTCCTGATATTCGCTGACAGGTGTGTGGATAATCTGGAACCCACTTCCCACTGCCTTGGAATCTGTCCGTGCAGTGAGGCTGTAGGCTTACTCCCCGAAATAAAATGTAGTTAGCAGAGGGAAGAGAATGGAGCAGACAGTGGGTTGAAGAGGGGGGTGGAGAGATAGAGGAGTAAGGGGGGAAACAAACGAGTGTGCCAACAAATGGTTTGATAGACCTACACTGAAACAGATAAAAACAATAGACCACAGCTACAGACAAACCAACTCCCATACAAAAATAAAATAAAACATATAGTGATGCTAACATACAAGCTAACCAACCACCTTATTGGTGTGCTGTTCCTCTATACAAAGATATGGTTTACAGAGAGAAGAAAAGGAAAAGGAAAAAAAGAAAAAAGGGAACAATACAGTAGGAATAGATTTAAGTCATTAAACTAACAGAATCAGTGAAGCACACTCTGAGACTTTTCGTTTAAGTCCAATGTCCTTTCAGGTTTGATTTCTGGTTTTCTTTTCAAGCTGGTAAATGAGTTTGCAATTAGGGTCAGTTGCCCCTGGTCTGCTGTGAAGGACAGTTCAGATCACCCTCCATTCACCACACTGGCCTATGTCTTTTTCAAGCTTGTTTCTCCTGTTTCAGTGTTGTTACCTTGAATCGCCAGCAGGTGGTGCTATCTCACCTGCTCTCCCCAGAGTGGGTGGGGCTGGACTGGAATCGACAGAGACTGGAGATGGATGCCTGCCTCAGGGCAGACGGCAGGAGACTCACAGCGGGTAGGACATCTCGGTCACAGGGGAGGTGGCAGCGATCCCAGCAGATCTTCCCTGAAGGGGCTTCCAGGACTGAAGTCGTGGATTGCCTCCGGCCCTGGTGGTGTGATGTGCTCCTGGCGGCGGCGGCGGCAGCGGCATCTGTGCTGCAGTGGTTGTCCAGTCCGCTGCGATGCCCCAGCAGTGGCAACCGCTGAGCTCCATATGAAGAGCAGACTGCCATGTTGGGGTCTGCAGCCCCTGGGGCAAGAGTCAGAGACCCACTACAATTCTCCGTTGCAGAGGATTTCACAGACCAGGTTGCCCCGTCGCCATCTTGCCGCAAGTCCCCCAAATCTCTTTCAAAAGCAACTACAGTCATGTGTCACTTGACAACTGTGGCACATTCTGCGAAATTAGTCATTAGGTGATTTTTATCCATGTGTAAACACATGCAGTGTACATACACAAAACTAGATGGTATAGCCTACCACATACCTAGGCTGTATGGTGTAGCCTATTACATCAACTGCTACAGTACACATGCTCTATCATTGAGTGAGCCATCATTATACAGCACATGACTATATTAAAATTGCTACCAGACTAGTAAAATGACTAATCTGTGGTAAAATATTGATGTAAAATAATGTTTATCCTTGAAATCTCAAAAAGGGAAAGTTTCATTCATCCAAGTATAATAGAAGATTGTGCCTTAAAGGGTAAAAGCGTTTGGAAACTGTCTAATTCTTATCCTAAAAACATCTAAACTTAGGTACCTGGATAACATCTAGTCCCTAAAACCGAACCATCAACTCCCACTTTATCTTTTATCTCAACATTATATAAGGCAAAAGAATGAAAGAAAATATCACTAAAAGCAACACATTTACATCCATCACAGAATGATCATGCTACTTCCCTTACAGCCCAGAGTGCATTTATGTAATTGATGAGAAAGAGGACAATGGTTTTCTCTTGTGTATTAAAAGGAACAGGGTTTTTTCTGTTACTTTTAAAACATAACTGAGGGAGACTTCTACCTCTTATCATGATGAACAAGAATCAGATTTACCTTCTTGCTGGAAACAGCTAAAAACCGGGCAAAATATATGAAGCAACAGCTTCCATAACAGTGGTTATCAATTAACAAAGAACAGCGACTTGTGAAAGAGGAGAAATAAGTGAGGAGAGCTCTACAGTTTCTGGTTTTCTTAAAAGAGTTTTCAGGCCACAATCCAAAGAAAGGGAACACAAAAAAAACTTGATAATTAACCTGACCTGAGGAGAGCTTGATGAGAGTTAAGAGAGGCCGAGACTGCTAGTATATTAAAGAAGAGAGAGTTGCACAAAAAGAGGACCCTAGAAATCTGCAGATCCTCCTCAACAATTCAGCTGAGTACTGATCAGAACATGTGTGTGAGATCTGGGGAACGAACTACCTGAAAGAACAATCCCAGGAGCTGAATAATAACAGGGAATAGTCCTTGTACAGATGTTAGAATTAGTAAATAAGATTATTAAAATAGTCATGATAACTATACTCCACATGTTTAAGAAACTAGAAGAAAGACTGAATAAGTTGAAAAGACACATAGATCAAATTAAAAGACTCACCTTAAACTTATAAAAATCAAAGTCTGGAAAAAAATACACTGGCTACAAATAACTCTCCCCAAGCTCTCACTAGTCAGAGTAGAAAATCTAATAATTCAGAAGCATCAGGTAGAGGCCTTAGAAAGACTTGCCTTATTAATAGGAAAAAAATGAATACTAGAGTAAATGCAGCTTTGCTACCACCTTAAAAAGTTTGAAAGCTAGGCCTAAGAGGATCAAGCTCTTTCCAACTAAACTAACTGCAACCCAGATGAAAGCACAAACATATTACAGAAATATGACAAGTATATAGAACTCAAGAAGGTGAAATTTTCAGTGTCTAACATCCAAATGAAAATTATTGAGCTTGTCAACAAGCAAAGAAATATGACCCACAATGAGCATAAAAATTAATGAAGTGAAACCAACCCAGAAACCACATAGTTGTTAGAATTAGTAAATAAGATTATTAAAATAGTTATGATAACTATACTCCACATGTTTAAGAAGCTAGAAGAAAGACTGAATGAGTTGAAAAGACAAATAGATCAAATTAAAAGACTCACCTTAAACTTATAAAAATCAAAGTCTGGAAAAAACTGCACTGGCTAGGATAAAATGTTTAGTATTGCAGATAACAAGATAGTGAATTTAAAGACCTAGGAACAGAAATTATCTAAAATGAAATTTAAAAAAAAATTCTAACAATTGAATAGATCAAACCAGTGAGCTGTAGAACAACTTCAAGCAACCCAATATGCATGTATTTAGAGTCTCCACGAGGGTGAGGGAATAATACAAATACATATGTTTGAAGATATAATGGCAGAATATTTTCCAAATTTGATGACAATTTTGAACCACAGATTCAAGATAATCAATGAACTCAAAGCATAAGAAACATAAAAGAACATGTACCAAGAGACATGCACCAAGACAGTACAAACAAATTACATGTAACTAGAGATAATGATAATTTTTAAAGAAACCAAATAAAAAGATACCGTGTGTACAGAAAACTGAAAATAGGCATGAAGCAGGTTACTTACTGAAAACAATGCAAGCAAGAAAAGAGATGAGCAACATCCTTAAAATAAAGAAAAGACTGTCATACTGGAAATCTTGACCTAGCAAAAAATCTTTCAAGAAGAAGGCAAAATAAAGACTTTTTAGACAGACAAAAAGTGAAAGATTTCATCAGTAGCAGACATGCACAACCATAAATGTTAAAAAGAACTTCTTCAGGTAAAAGAAAATAGGTTCTATATGGAAATCTGGATCTAGACAAAGAAATAACTGTTACTGGAAGTGCCAAATATTTGGATAAATAGAAAATAATTTTTTATTTAAATCCTTTAAAAATTATTGACTACCTATCCTTTGCAGACAACATTATTCTAAACCTCGAAAACCAAAAAAAAAAAAAATCTGTCAAAAACTTCCTTGAACTGATAAAGAACTTTGGCAAAATCTCCAGGTATAAAATAAATGTGCAAAAGACAGTTGCATCCCTATACATCAACAGTAAACAAACAGCACAATCCCATTCACAATAGACACACACACACACACACACACACACACACACACACACACACACACCCCAAAATGCAGAAATACCTTGGCAACTTCTTAACCAGAGAAGTCAAAGACCTTTACAACAAAAACCACAAAACACTGCTCAAAGAAATCAAAGATGACACAAACAAATGGAAAAATATTCCATGCTCATGAACTGGAAGAATCAACATTGTTAAGATGTTCATCCTACCCAAGGCAATCTACAGATTTAATGCAATACCCATTAATTTACCAGCATCATTCTTCTCAGAACTGGAAACAACAATACAGAAATTCATATGGAAACATAAATGACCACGAATAGCCAAAACAATCCTCAGCAAAAGAAACAGAATAGGAGGTATCACATTTACAATTTTAAACTTTATTATATGGCTACAATAATCAAAACAGCCTGGTATTGGCACAAGAACAGGCATATAGAACAGGATAGAGATCCTGGAAGCAAAACTTCAATTTCTAAACCAACTCATCTTCAACAAACCCTCCACCAATGATCACTGGGAAGAGGAGAATCTATTCAGTAAATGGTGCTGGGAAAACTGGCTGACCACATGCAGAAGATTAAACAAGACCCCTACCTATCACCATATATAAAAGTCAACTCTAAATAGATCAAAGACCTAAATGTAAAACCTCAAACTGTAAGAACCTTAGAAAATGCAGGAGAAACCCTTATGGAAATTAGAACTGGCAACGAATTCCTGATCAAAACCCCAAGTGCCCATGCCATAAGAGATAAGATAGACAAGTGGAACCTCATCAAACTGAAAATCTTCTGTAAAGCAAAATAAACCATCTAGAGAGCAGGGAGACAGCCCACAGATTGGGAAAAAAGATTTGCCACCTATATATCTGACAAAGTCCTAACATCTAGGTTCTACAAGGAACTCAAACGTGTCAAAAAGAAAAAAGCAAACAGCCCTAGTAAAAAGTGGGCAAAAGATATGAATAGACCTACTTCTCAAAAGAAGATGTACGAGCAGCCAACAGGTACATGAAAAAATGCTCAACCTCACTAATCATCAAAGAAATGCAAACTAAAACCACACTGAGATACCACCTAACTTCAGTCACGATGGCTGTCATCAAAAAACAATAGATGCTAGAGAGGATGTGGGGAAAACTTCTACACTGTTGCTGGGAGTGTAAACTAGTACAACTCTGGAAAACAGTTTGGTGATTCCTAAAAGATCTAAAAATTGACCTTCCATACAACCCTGCAATACCCCTTCTGGGAATATACCCAGAGAAACTCAAATCACTCTATAAGAAAGATACCTGCACACGTGTATCTATTGCAGCAGTATTCACAATAGCAAAAACATGGAACCAACCATACTGCCCAATGGAAGAGGACTGGATTTTTAAAAAGTGTGGTACATATATATGATGAAATATTATGCAGCCATAAAAAAGGACAAAATTATAAACTTCGCAGCAACTTGGATGGACTTAGACTCTACTGAGTGATCTATCACAGTAACAAAGAACTGAGTACCACATATTCTCACTCATAAGCGGACCATGAACAATTATCATAATACTATAAGAAATGGATTGGCATAATGGGAAACTACCAGGGGAGGAGGGACACACCTGATCAACAAGGGTACCTGCAGAATGACCATTTGTATACCTAATCCTGAATTGTATCCCACATCTTTAAAATAAAAAATAATAATAATAATGAAAGGCAATATGTACCGAAAATAATTATTGACTACCTAAAGCAAAAATAAAGCAATGGTATGTATGACACATGTAGATGTAAATTATATGACAATAAAACAACAAAGGCAGGAGGAGGAAAATGGAAATACTTTGTCATACTGTTCTTAAAGTATACATGAGGTGGTGTAGTATCACTTGAAAGTAGACAGTAATAACTTAATGAAAAATTAAAGAAAGGCACTAGGAGTCCTAAAGCAATCACTAAAGTGACACAACAAAAAGTTATAGTTAATAAGTCACTAAAGGAAATAAAATAGAGTAATAAAAATCCAAAAGAAGGCAGAACAAATTTTAAGGCAACAAAGAAAAGAATCATTAGGGAAAAAATAGCAAGATGGTAGATTTAAACACATTACCAACAACTCCATTAAATGTAAATGACCTGAACACTCCAATAAAGGCAGAGGTGGTTGAGTTGGTTATTCCTAATAAAGAGCAAAACACAGCTATAATCTACCTGTGAAAGACATACGTAAAATATAAAAACACAAATGAGTTAAAAATTTAAAAACAAGATAAACCTACTGAAAGAAATCTGAAGTTGCTATATTAATTTCAAAAAAAGTATATTTTGGGACAAAAATATTACCAAGGATAAAAAAGTTCATTTCTTAGTGATAAGGAGGTTAATTATCAAAAGGACATAACAATCTCAAATATATATGCAAATAATGACAGAACTGTAAAAGCCATGAATCAAAAACTGATAGAACTCCAAAAAGAAATATGTGAATCCACAATAATAGTAATAAATTTCAACAAATCTCAATCAATAATTGACAGAAAATCAGCAACTATGTAGACCATTTGAATAACCTTATCAATCAGCTTGACGCGATTGACATTTATAGAACACTCTATCCAACAATAGCATAATACATATTCTTTTAGAATTATTAACACATTTTATGTTAGTTGATGGGGGACGAGAAAGGAAAGAAAATAAAAATATTAGGTTAATATATACATATATATATATAAATGTATTAACATCAAAATAAAAAAGAAAGACTCCTTTCTGTAACTCATCACATGATTCTAGCTGATATTTATTTATTTTTATTTATTTATTTTTTTTTGAGTTGGAGTCTCACTCAGACGCCCAGACTGGAGTGCAGTGGCGGCTCCCGGCCACTGCAGCCTCGACCTGCTGGGCTCCGGCGATCCTTCCACCTCAGTCTTCCAAGTAGCCGGAATTACAGGCGCATGCTACCACACCTGGCTGATTTTTGATTTATTGTAGAGATGAGGCCTTGCCAAGTTGCCCAGGCGGGTCTCGAACCCGCGGGCTCAGGCAATCCACTCACCTCAGCCTCCCAAGGTGCAGGATTACAGGCTAAGCCACAGAGCCCGGCTCTGATATTTATAACTACCTTCTTCCACTCATCTCAAATTCTCTTTGTCCTCAGCAAGTACCTCAGATTGCATACTGGGTCTAGGCTCACAACAACTAAACTACAACAGCCCAATTCAGTCTTGTCTGAATTGGGTTATTATAGTTTTCCATTAGCATGATAATCACAGAACATGAAAATGCTAAAAGCAACCCAAATTTCACTTAATAGTTAGGATCAATCACTGCAACCAGTACAACCACTCCCCTTCTTTCCTTATTGTTCAGTTGCAGGAGGGTTCCAAAGTGACCTGGGGGCAGTTTCAATTTCCAGTTCAATGGAAACACTTTTTGTCCTAGTAGGAAGAATTCTTTCCTTGGAACTAAAGATTTCTAAACCAGCAGAGTTTAGCGTCAGAGGAACAGAAAGCAAAAGTGTTATCAGTAGATCACTGGGGTAATAGTGAAGAGGCCATTCCCACTTTTACCTCTTGATTCCCGGAAATGTGATGGCTAGCTATGGGAGGGAGTAGATTACATATGTCTATACTCAAGCTGCCTAATCCTAAGAAAACCTAGAAGTTTGCAATTTTTCAATAGATAAAATTATCAAGTGCTTTTCTGGTGATCCCTGCTATTTCTCTTTAGTTTGGAAACTTTTCCATCAAGACACAGGAAATTTATTTTCGTTCTAGTTTTTTCTACTGATATGATGATTTTCCATTTTCTAGTGGTTTAACAATTATGTGGGGTGAAAGGAAATTTAAAAGTTTTTAGGGAAAGTTACATCTAGGGGAGGATCAGGTTATAAAAACATTGTGAAAAAAATATTCTTTTCCAAAAACCTAAATAGTGACTATTTATTCTACATAAATCTGAACATTGAATATTTGTGTTCCCTGAGGTCAATATATATTCATAAAAATTCTGCAAAAACTATTAAATATAGAAAAATATAAGTAGACATTATTCATCTTTGGCTTCTCTTGATACCTAGCAATTCAAACTACTACTTACTTTACACACTTTGTGGAAAAGACAACCATTAGCTTGCAAACACACCACTAACAATATGGACACTCAGTCATCATGTTGTGGCTTCAACATCATTATTATTTCTGAAAAAATACTAACACTTTGGTCCATCCTTTTAACACAAGCAGAAATTCTTTTCTTTGAAAAAAGGCAGTCTTGACTTCCAGGTATGAAAATGACACAGTAAAACCTGAAATAACACTACTCTGACTGAACCAAATTTATATTTTGCTACTTTCCACCTTAATGAGAATAAGACAAGTAATACAAGTGACTAATATTTATTGAGATTTCCTATGGGCTAGGCCCTATAAAAAGTACTTTCCATACATTCATTTACCTAATGATTCTACATTACCAAGAGTCACATGCTTATGGTCACTCCATTTAATAGTTCAGAAAACAAAGGCTTAGATAGGTTGCCTAAAACACTTTTCTTAAATACCCATAATTCAAATATAACATTGAATTTGACTGGCATAGGAAGAAGTCCTGCATAATTGTTAACATTGTCTCTACTATGACACCCCAGGACCATTTTTTTCTTCCATGATGCTGTCACATACACATTCTTGTATGTGTAAAGCTCTCCAAACTGCTCAATCGTGAAGAAAGTGACTCACTTCAGCAAAGCCTATGTGGCTATTTTTATCATAAATGATCTATTTTATTATGCATAGTATAGTAAGATTCTTACTATATGTCATAGAATAAGCTCTAATTTTACATTTTAAAATAGAAATTATTTTATACATTTCTAAAGTATAGCTCAATGTTGGATTTAAAGAACATTTTTAATCTCAGTATTCTGCAATAAGACATCTTTTGCAATGAATATTAATATACTTGTTTCATTTAAATGTAGTATATACATTCCTGCTTCTTTAAAATGAAAAACACAGTCCCAAGGATCCTGAGACATATGTTTTAAATGAAATTCATGCTGGCATTCTTGGTATTTTATTTTAACATGCTCCCTAAACCTTCACTACCACTCCCATCACCTACTCAGATATTCTTCATTTTTAGTGTCTTCTCATATTACTCCACTTTCTGACAGTTTGCCAGATTCTCACAGACTTCCAGAATTGACAAAACACACTGTGAAAAAATGTCTTAACAATGTGCAAAGTTTTTCATGTATTTTATTGAAATATGTGCATATTACTTATAATATTGCTTAATAAGACATAAAACTGGAAAGCGTTCAAAAGTTAAAGCCCAGGCTGCTGTCATCATCTTCATTCCTGTGAACTAAAACTACTCTCACTGAAAAGAAAGGAAAAAGAAAAAGAAATGTGGAGTTTATAAAATATCCCTCCTACAGACTAAAAAAGTCAGACAGACTTCAAAATCAACCCATACTACAGATTCAATCATCCAGTCAAAGACCAGTCAAGCTTACCTATATCCTTTTCTGTCATGCTTGTGTCAGTGGTGGATGCACCGGATTCCCATAACAAAAAGAAGAAAAAAGTGACTCAGTTCTGTTGCATAGGATCAGAGGTTTCAAGCTAGAGTTAATTTTGGAGGACTTGTAGACTACCCCCTTTACCTTATTTATATGAAAATCAAGACCCTATCAATTTTCACAGTAAGTCAAGAAAAATAAAAATGTTCTGATTTCACCTCTGTGTTCTTTCTTCTATCATATATGACCTTATTCAGGGACATGCAGCTCTAGGAACAGGTCATTGCTTTCTTTTTGACTGAATTATCCATATTATCAATACACTAATAGAGAGCTTAAATTAAGCCAATAATTTGCAAATGCCATGAATAAATTAAAAAATAAGAGATTTCTGAGCACTCTTCAATGTTAAAGAAAATTAAACCTACACTCCTCCCTGACATAATAATGAATTTAAGATAGTTTATTTGTAAAATATACACTAGAAAATAAAAATACAGGACCAACAAAAATAAATGTAATAGAAGGTCAAGATGTGTCAAGCTGGTGTGGGTCAGATAAGGCTAGAAGGCAGATATTGAATTCTACCAAGTTCCTATAATGGGGACTAGTGTTAGCTCTGAACTTCTGAGTGGCCACAATAAAAAGGGAAACAAGATTATATGAATCTCGTTGTCCTCGAGGAAAGCAAATCCTTAATACCCTTATTTGTAAATTTAAGTAGTAATAGTTATAATGATCCTCAGCAAACAGGTTAGAAATTATTTGCAAAAACCAATTTAATCCATTCCATTTAAAAGATGTGAGCCAACTAAATTACATAGAAGCTGACAGAAGAGCTCTCTTTACTAAATATCCTTGAAAAATATGACTTATTTTCTCATGCTTTCCTTTCTAAAATGGGAATTTTGTTTTCTTGATTATTTTGTAGATCATTCATTCTCTTTATATTCAAAGTCTATTTATAGCTGATTATACACACACAGAGACACACACAATATATACAGATATATATCAGAATCATAGATTTTAAAGTTGAACTGAACTATGCATATTTTTAGTTTAACTCATTTGTTTTGCAGATGTAAAAATTCATACTCAAAAAGATATAAGATTTTACTCATTGCCTTAGTATTAATTTGTTTGCAAGCATCTAGGAAGTGTCTTTTCTCTCTCTTGTGTCACAAAACTTAGGAAACACAGGGTCAAATACTGTGGTAATTATTTTACTGTTTTCCAAAATATACGTGCAATTATTAAAAGGTTGCCCAGAATGTTGCCACAGACATAGTACAGTGCTATATTTTCAAGATACTATCAATGGTTATTTCAATGCATATATCTCTTCTGGAAACCAAATGACACATGGCAGTTTGAACATGTGTCTGATCTGATGATCAGTTTTATCAACTTCTTCAGTACAATCATCAGAAAGGTATTTACTTTTAAATGAAAAAGAACTGTGACTGCTAGTACTTTTTAAAACATGATATATAAACGAAGCATATCAGCTTATATTAAAGTTTCCTGTTGCAAGCATGCTCTTGATGAAAAATTTACTGAAAATATTTTATTTATTTATTTATCTATCTATCTATCTATCTATCTATTTATTTATTTATTTATTTATTTATTTGTCTGAGTTGGAGTCTCACTCCATCGCCCAGGCTGGAGTGCAGTGGCACACTCCTCACGGCCACCCCAGCGTCGACCCAGGCGATCCTCCCGTCTCAGCCAAAAAGATTTTAAATAGCTCACAAAATTGCCACGAAGGCACAAATTTAGAAGAAGGAGATGAACAAAGTGTTTCCAAAAACCTAGCAGAGTAACATCACAAAGCCAGTCCGGGAAGGACACAGATGCACCCCCCAACACATTAGTCACCACAGCTTATGCTGCCACCACCACTAGAGACAGATATTGATGTTGCCGCCATGGTCCTGCCACTCTGCCCCTGGTCTGTAGTGCGGCTGCCTCTGCTGCTACCACCACCAAAATGAATTCCCTGTGGTCACCACTTCATTGTATCACCTACTCCCAGTTCGAAGTTCAAAGCAAATATGTCCAAAAGGCAGTTCAATTTTCCTGTAACTTAACAGCAAAGGAGACTAAGAAAGCAAGTAAGTGGTGATTTTGAACTCCATAATAAGAGATAGGATATACCTTCCACCAAGATTCTTAAATTAGGAAATCCTCCCCCAAAAAGGAATGGGATTCAAATGCAAAAGACTCACAGTTTCCATAATCAAATTTTTTTGTTCTTCGAGACCCTCCTGGGCAACTTGGTGAGACCTTATCACTACAATAAATCAAAAATTAACCCGACTTGGTATTGCACACCTGTAGTTCCAGGTACCTGGAAGGCTGAGGCGGAAGGATCGCCGGTGCCCAGCAGGTCGAGGTTGCAGTGACGGGGAGTGGCCACTGCACTCCAGTCTGGGCGACAGAGTGAGACTCCAACTCAAAAAAAAAAAAAAAAATCTTTTTGTTCAATGCTCTGATTTTATTCATAGCAACATTTCTAATAGCATTAACAATGATATCTTACAGTGATCAGCTTTGAAAAAGAGCTAGTACATAACTCACCTTATAAGTCATGCTTTAACCTGCAAATAAACTGTAGATTCATCACTTTATTCAGATTTTGACTCTGCTGTGAGGCCAAATTTTTCTCCACAAAGAAAACAAAAAACACAATTCCAAATCTAAAATACCTGGCCAGTTTCTTCTAGTTATTAAGTTAACATACAATCTGTGTGGTAAAGATAATGTTAAAGGTATTCACCCCCCTCCTCCACTTCATTACAAAATTGTCCTAAAGGGTAAAATAAAAATAATTTTTTACTAAACACTCTGAGGAACATTTTTTTCCTGAAGAAAAATATCTCTGAGCAACCCAGTTGTTTAGGGCATATCAAGGGCATAGCAGGTCTGGGGAGGGCTGTCCCAAATACAGCTTTGCTGAACTAATCAATACAATGTTTGTTACAACAACAAAAAAAACTAGCATCTTGAAAATTTTCTTGGCAGCCATCTGGACAGCTATCTTGACTATATGGACTTGAGCAACAATATAATCTCATAAGTATAATATATTTCTGAATATTTAAGTAGAATAAGAACATTTTTATGCCACACCTAAAACTATAGAGATATGAAAGTTTAGAAATTCTAGTCAAAATTTGGTAATCATTGCTGGGAGACAATTTCACTCTGCTTTCATAAATTATTTTCAAGAAAGTTTCTTACAAATCTTCCTATTAAAAAAAAAATTCCTCTGCTCAATAGTGATTTCTTTAAAATGTTCAACTACAGATAGGATCAAGTAGCTTGATCTTTGTAATGTAGAATTTACCAGAATGAAGAAAAGAACAGTAACATTTGAGAGGTACAACTTAATTACCAAACTTCCGCCTTTATTTTGAAAAGATGATTTTTTAAAAATAAATTCAAGACATTTAAAGACATTTTCATGATGGCAAATTATATGATTCAGGATTTTTAGGAAGTGTTTTCCAATTTGGAAATAAGGAAATATAAGCCGGGTACAGTGGCTCACGCCTGTAATCCCAGCACTTTGGGAGACAGATGCAACAGGATTGTCTGAACTCAGGTTCGAGATCAGACTGACCTCATCTCTACAATAAATCAAAAAATTTGCCAGGTATGGTGCCTCCTCCTGCAGTTCCAACTACTTGGGAGACTGAGGCGGAAGGATTGCCTGAGCACAGCTGGTCAAGGCTGCGGTAGCCATAAGTGTACCACTGCATTCCAACCTGGGTGACCGAGCAAGAACTGAAAAATAAATAAAAATAATACTAATAAAATAAAAAACTATAAAAGGATTTAAATATTCTAAAAATACTATTGGGAACTCATTTCAATTTTTTTTAAAGACACAAAAAGAAAGATAAGGGCCTGGATCAGAGTCAGAGATTGCAAACATTGTAACTTTAGTCCTACTTTGCTTTTGACTTGTGTGTGTATGACTTTGCCCAACTTATTATTTATTTGGTGATGTTATAATATTCTGTGATATCACCACGTTTTTCTGAGTTACTAAAGATATCTTACCTCTAGTAACTCAGTAAAATTTTACTAGATTACTAGTTATAAAGTGATTTGAGAGCTTTTGTTTAAATGCTAGAGCTTATTAGAGCATTTATTTATTTATTTATTTGAATTTTTTTAACTGAATAAACCCTTAAACATGCTTACCTAGAAAAATGTATAATTCTAAGCCTTTTTGAGTTACTGAAAGCAATTTTTTCCAATAATATTATATAGTCTTCATTTCTTTTTGAGGAATTATACTGCCATGAGCATTTTTGTGATGTTTCATCCACTGAAGTAAAAACTTGTGGCAGTTTAATTCCCCAAATAAAAAGGGGCTGCTGTAAACATAACTGAGTTACCAGGAAGCAGATGGTTTTAATTATCTACATAAAAAGCTATTTATATTGGGAATTTGAAAAAACAATCTAGAAACAATACTCATTGTAGAAACATACATTTTAATTAATTTGGACTTTAAAAAGGAATAACGAGTGATTATTAAGTGTTACCTAAAAGTCAAAATGACATTAAAGGCTAGATATAGAAACCTTGAATGCCTCTGAGGCAAGACTGAAAGAACTGCAGTTGCATATGTAATTGTATATTTGATCTCTTACAAATAAGTTGAGGGGAAGAAGAT
This sequence comes from Carlito syrichta, assembly GCF_000164805.1. Taxonomy (NCBI): domain Eukaryota; kingdom Metazoa; phylum Chordata; class Mammalia; order Primates; family Tarsiidae; genus Carlito; species Carlito syrichta. Next base: position 642,086 of record NW_007253118.1, read on the forward strand.
TATTTAAAATCAGCACAAGCTCACTTGCACGACAATATACAATAATAGCCTGTGTTATAGACTCAGAAAGTCAAAACTGCATAGTATATACTACACAAAGCATCCCAAATTTTGGATCCGGGAACATTCACTGAGACTTCAGAACCAATGGCAATGCCAAGGGCAGACCATACTGGTTAATTTTTCTTCCTCCTTCCCTATTTTTTTTTTTTAATTTGGAAACAGTGTAAGGTAGTGAAGAGCAAACGGCATCGCTGGGAGAGGTTGCTCCAGCCTGTAATTCCAGCACTTTGGGAGACCGAGGTGAAAGGACTGCCTGAGCCCAGGGGTTCGAGACCAGTCTGGGCAACTTGGCGAGACCGTGTCTCTACAATAAATAAAAAAATTAGCTGGGCATGGTGGCGCATGCCTGTAGTTCCAGCTACTTGGAAATTTGAGGCAGAAGGATTGCCTGAGCCCAGAAGGTTAAGGCTTTGGTGGCCGTGAGTATGCTGCTGCACTCCAGCCTGAGTGACAGAGTGAGACTCCGACTCAAAAAAAAAAAAAAAAAAAAGAGTAAACCACCCTTGGGTATAGAATTGCCAGATTTAGCAATAAAATTTCAGGACAGCCAGTTAAATTTGAATTTCAGTAAAAGTCCCATGTAATACTGAGACATACTTATATTTAAAAATTATTTGTTGTTTATCTGAAATTCAAATTTACCTGGGTGTTCTATATCTAATCCAGCACCAATTTTGTCTCAGTCACTTGCTGAGTAAATTTGGGCAGGTTATTTAGTTCCTCTCTGCTTCAGTTTCCTCAACAGCATAATGAAGATAATAATTGTACCTAAACTTACAAGGTTTTTTGACAAGTATATGAATTAATGCTTGTAGAGTGCTTATAATTATGTTTATTATTTAGGGAGTACCACGTGTTTTGTTAAATAAACATTATTCTTGCCTGGAAGGAAAAAATAAGTCTAGAAGGACAACCTTAGGGCCTAAGTGGAAAGGTCTTTTGCCTTAAAAATTTCTGAAAATATCATGCAATTATTACAGGTTCATGGGCCCCAAATCTTTCCCCATCACCACTCGCCTGTTATTCTCCTGCATCACCTATAATAACCACACTTGCTCACATCTCCTGCCAGCCATTGGTTCCCTTTCTAAATTACTGCTGTCGGGCAGGCTCTAGGGAAGTGTTTCCAGACCTTCCCTGGGCACGCCACTCTCCCAGAACCTTCACATGTTCAGCTCTCCAGAAGCTCTCTGAACCTAGTCCTCTTGGGTCTTCATAGAAGCTTCCTGACATCAGCATTCCTCCAGAATATAGGGCGGGACCTTCTCTGAGGAGGGTCTTAAGACCCACAATCAGACGGCAGAATAGTTGAGTCCTGCCTTGGGGCAAGGGAAAGGAGGGCAGGAAATTTTGAGATTCAAAGAGATTCTATTTCTGAGGCCTAACATACCCAGCATTATAACAGAAGACTGTAACAAAAGCTATGGGCATTATGAACCAGAAACTGTGGACAGAAACCAGTGTCTACATGATAACACCATTGGAAATCATCCTCAGATCCCTCAGGATTACACAGCTCTAGACTACTCAAGTAGTTGCCTAGGCAGAATAGCCATTGTTGCCCAAATTGGACAAATGCAAGAGAAAGTATAACTCAAAAGGAGGTGGACAAAATAACCTCTTCCAGAAATAGCCTGAGGTCATCGGTAATCTAATTATTTTAACTTTCACATTTAAGAATCTATTGGGGGCAATGTGTGTGTGTGGGGGGGAGAATCTATTAATTGTCAGGTACTACAGCAGGAGAGTTTGTTTTTAATATTGTATGAAATTCTCATAGTCACACTACGTTTTATAAATGGCAAAGTCAAAATATGAACCTAGGCTTTTCTAACAACAAAATCCAAGGCTGGTTCATTGATACACTGCATCTTAATCCTTCCTAAAAGGTATGAAGAATACATTTTAAATACCTGAAGGCCCTCCAGTTGTTAGGGTCCATTAAACTTGTTTTTATCTTTGCAACATAGAGCACGGTGGTAGATATTTTGTGCACTTTATGTAAATGGTTGCAGACGTGTTGAATGCAAAGTGAAACATCCTGCAACAAACCTGGATTGAATAACTAGGCTGACTCCAATTCATTATGTAGTACTAAGAAAACTAGTTATGAACTTCTGCAAATGTCTGGGAAGTTCAATTAGATAGAATGATGAAATTTTCACAGTAAATACCTACAGTCTGGTCAGACAACCTTCAAGGGCTAAAACTTCTGACTCAGAAAAGTATCTTTTCCTAAAAATGCAAAGGAAGTAACAAGAAGACAGCTGTGTTGATTCAGTTTAAGTAACAAGGCCATGCTGTTTCGAATACCATTTAAAGGTAGACCATATGAAACTCAGTATTTATACATTGCAATGCAGATTTTGTGGTTATTAAAAAAAAGTACCATGATTCTTTGTTTGAATTTAACAGATTAATCTTCACCCATCCATCAAAATAATGTTTTAAACTAACTCTAGGATATTCAAAGGTAGTTCATCCCATTTACCTAAACCTTTGTTTCTCCTCCTCATTAGTCATGATGATAACTATGAATTTCCTTTCAAAGGTCAGAAAAGACGTGCAGATATAAGTGAATTTCAAACTAAATGACTTAGAAATTTATTATCAGTTTATATGAAAAGTTTGGTAGAGAAAAAATCTACTGCCACCTACACAAAATAAAACATTGATCAAAAGTTATTTATGGAAATTCCCAAATGTTCTATATCTGATCTCTCTGTCCCTCAGTACCCTATCATATCAAGAACTAGAAGAGTAATTCATTTGTTCTTAATAGCCACATCAAAGCATAACATTATGTATATAAAATAGGTGTATATATACATATACATACATGAATATATAACATATATACAAACAGCATAATATAACATTATTATGTATATTCAATATTTTGAAAGTCTGTCAAAAAAAATCTAAAGAATAAGTTCTCTCATGTTTTAGCTGTACAAGTCCAATCATGATATAAAATTATTCTATAGAAGAACAGGTAAGAGTTTTGCCTCCTATAACTTTCCATGAACACAATCAGCTGCATGTCTAAAGCAGGACTTGCTAGAATTTAGAAAGATTTTGTGCAGATTTTAATTATATTCACCTACCAGCATGACTAAAGGGCCTTTGGTTCTCAAAGCCGGTGGGAGAGGGTACAGAGCAGAGTACAATGAGAAGGACGGGAGTCAGCTTGGGCTACTCACTCCGAGAGCCACTGGTTTTCAGGGGAGGTGGAGAAGATGGAGGACATGGATGCTGGGGCAAGGACTCCTCATGTAACTATGAAAATCAATTCATTGATCCTCCTGAGTTGTCAACAGCACCTGCTATATGCTCTTTCATTCATTCATTCAACAAGTATTTATTGGCTCTAAAGTCTATATTTGTATTTGGATATTTCCCCATTGTTGAGGCTTCTTGTGGTCACTAAAACACAGTAAAATCTAGACAATTAAGGGTGTGTTGAGGAACAAATACCTAAAAACATCTTATATAGTTATCACTAGCAGGTTAGTTAAATTACCTTCAATCTATAAAATAGAATGCTGTAAAGTTTCTAAAATTATGTCATAAAATATATTTCACATAAGAAAAAAGTAATGGCATATTCTTCAGCAAAAATTATACAACTATACGAAAATATAATTATAATTTTAAAAGACTATGTAATATACAAACACTTTTTTTTTTTTTTTTTTTTTTTGAGTTGGAGTCTCACTCTGTCACCCACACTGGAGTGCAGTGGCCGCTCCCGGCCACTGCAGCCTCAACCAGCTGGGCTCTGGCGATCCTTCCGCCTCAGCCTTCCAGCCGGAATTATAGGCATGCGCTACCATGCCCAGCTGATTTTTTGATTTATTGTAGAGTGAGGTCTCACTGCCCAGGCGGGTCTCGAACCCGCGGGCTCAGGCAATTCACTCACCTCAGCCTCCCAAAGGCGCAGGATTACAGGCTGAGCCACCGAGCCCAGCTAAACACATATTTTTAAGTTCTAAAAAAGACATACCTAAAGTTTTAACAATGTCCTAGGAGTGGCAGAATCATAGAAAATTTTTGCATTCTAAACATTTGTCATAGGCAGAGTAATGCTCCCCCAAGATGTCCATATTCTAGTTCCTGAAACCTGTGAATATGTTTGTTTATGTGGCAAAAGGGAATTTGTAGATGCTATTAAGTTAAATATCTTGAGATGGACAGTTTCTCCCGGTCTGTCTGGATGGGCTCAATGTCATCATGAGGAACCTTATAAAAGGAAGGCACAAAGATCAAAGTCAGAAAAGGGGATGTGATGACAGAAATAGACATCAGTGTGAGGAGGCTGGAGCCTAGGCATGTGGGCAGCCTCTAGAGGTTGAAAAAACCAGGAAAAATTTCTTCTCCAGAAGGAACACAGCCTTGGGACCTCTCACCTCCAAAACTATAAGGTATTAAGTTTATGTTGTTTTAAGCCACTACATTTGTGGTCATTTGTTATAACAGTAATATGAACTATTAACACATTCCACATGAACTTTATATTTTAAACAGTAATCTTTAAAAGTATTGCCCAAGTGGCTTTATTTGCCACTTGTCTCATTATTGCCAAGGCTTATAGTACATGAAAACAGGCTATTCAGAAAGCCTTTAAAACTCCTAGATTGCTAAACCCACCACTGGAACTAAGTATGTACGAGGTCCTGTGGCATACTTAACTTGTTCATAACAGTATTAAATGAAGAATTACTGAGAGAAACAGAAGGCTCCACATGAATATTTAGGCAATCACCACGCACCTTGTATGTTATTTTGTGGTATGCCTCTCTCTGCTCATACCTCACCCCTTCACCACTGCTCCCATCTCATTTCATTCTGAAAAGTACTTTAATATAATTTTTTCTACCACTATAACTATCAAGTTTTTTTGTTCTGTTTTGTTTTCATAAGAGAAGGATTTTTCATAAGCCCAAGTGTCTTTTGCTTTGCAATTAGTTATCTCTGCCTGACTCATGTTGCCTACCTCTTTATACTTCTGTCTAATACAAATTATTATTATTATTATTATTATTATTATTATTATTATTATTATTATTAAGTCAGAATCTCACTCTGTCGCTCAGACTGGAGTGCAGTGGCCGCTCCCGGCCACCGCAGCCTTGACCTGCTGGGCTCCGGCGATCCTTCCACCTCAGTCTTCCCAGTAGCCGGAATTACAGGCGTGCGCTACCATGCCTGGCTGATTTTTGATTTATTGTAGAGATGAGGTCTTGCCAAGTTGCCCATGCGGCTCTCGAACCCGCGGGCTCAGGTAATTCACTCACCTCGGCCTCCCAAAGGCACGGGATTACAGGCTGAGCCACCGAGCCCGGCTCAAATTATTAACCCATAAACAAATACTATAAATAAGTTCCAGGTATTTGTAAGAGGCAAAATTGTATCTGTAAGGAGTTGAAAGTCTATTGGAAAACCCAAAAAGAGATGCATGGTACTTTGAGGTAAGGCAGAGATATCGAAGGGGTCCATTCCTAACCCCAATCCTAGCAGATCTGATAAGGCACATTGGAGAAAGTGACAACTAAGCTCTACAACCATTATAGCCTGAGAGGTACGAAGAAGTCTGATTGGTTAAAATATAGTTGAAACAATGCTCAGATTTCTGCTGTCACTAATAGTAACACAATTAACATTGGCTCATAATAACCTCATAATTGATGAAACACTGTCTCAAATGCCTTGTAAGTTAAGTGAGACCACATCTTTTACTGTTTTCCCTACTGAACAGTTAAAAAAAAACAGCAAATGAGTTAAATGAGCTGACCAAATAAATACCAATGATGTAGATAAGTAGAAATCTTCCATCACCAAATTCTCCCATCATCACACTACTTCCTAAGGAAAGAGATACAATATACATGCATCATTACAGATTACACTATGACTCAAGAACAAATGTATATTTCTAGAAAAAAAATCTTTGAAAAAAATGAAATTCAACTACTCACCAATAAACATAATTGTCATCCGACAAAAAAATCTAAAAATGAGCAGCAGAAAACTAGGTTCAATAATATTAAATTTAATTAATAACAAATGCCAGCAGTTTCCCCAATGAAAAACAAAATCAAGATGACAAAAATGTCAAATTATTTTCAACAATTATTTGAATCAGTTGTGGTTACTACCACCTCTAATTTTCACTGATTGCTAATTCTGAGAAAAAAAATAGGTAGATTTTTCAAAAAGTTGCAAAAATTTTTACTTTAACAAAATACAAAACCAAGTAAGTTATCCAGGATAATATCTTAATATAATGTCTATATGGAAGTATTTCAATGTCAGTCTCAGCTGAGAATCTCAAATATTTTCAAGTTTCAACTTGAAGAACAAGAACGGCATGCAAAAAATATAACCCAAAGCCCGTTTTCCCACTCTTAGCCCTTCACCTATGTCTAGGTTATGTTAAGAAAATTATCCAAAATTTGAAAACAGCAAAAGGATGATTGTACATCCTTTCAAAGATATGCAGAGGTATGACCTATCAATACCACCTATGGGTCTATCTGATGCTCCACAGTAGAAATCAACAAGCTTATTCTGTAAAGGACACTATAGTAACTATTTGAAGCTTTGTGTGATATAGTCTCTATTTCAACTATTCAACTCTATCATTGAGGTGTAAAACAGTCATAGGCAATATGGCTGCTGAATGGGAGTGGATATGTGCCAATAAAACTTTATTTATAACAATAGACTTAGTTTCATTCAGCCTGCCAGCTATAGTTTGTCTACCCTTGCTCTAGGGAAAATGTAACTTTCCTCTTTACTGTAGCTTGGGGCCTAGAATCTGTGACATTAGATAGGAACGTGTAGAAGATAGATAACTTACAAATTGTGTTCAGTAGAAATACAAATGACTTCTGCCTGATAGGAAAAAAATACCTCCAAAGGATAACATCCCATTGCTCTGTAAGACATTAGCCATTTTGGTGTCTCACTTTTGTATCTTATTTCAGCATGCTTTCTTTCAGCAACTATATTATACTTACATACTTTGAGATCTCTTATCCTCAGTTGAACTATCCCTCATTTTCATCACTCAGTTATGAGTAACATAAATCTTTGGCATGTGCTCACTGCATATTTGTATGAGAATTAGGCTTTTAACATTTTTGAAAAGTATATTTTGACAGGTATAAAAGGGTAAAGTAGGAACCTGGAGAAAGATTTCTCTGAAGAAAGCTAGCTTATGAATCATGCCATGCACCTTCTTGGGGAAAGGTACATAAGTTTGCTCCTCCCTCTCAAGCCTGAGAGAGGGCTTCCTGGGATCCCTTAGAGTTTTGATGTGAGTCTCTAGCAACATGAAGGATTCTGTGGGTTGTAAATCCTAAAAGGTGAGAGACTGTGGCTTGCTGGCTGCTCCACTTCTGGAATAAAGAGAATGGGTAGCGCTGGGGGTACTCTACACAACCAAGGCTTGTCAGGGCCAAGGATGCTTGAGTATTTCCTGCTTTCCAAATGTGGGTTATGCAAGGGGGAGCTAACTTGGAGTTGTTTCAGAAGTCTGTTGAAGCAAACTGCCTGCAGGGACAAGTCACCACCTAGGAGTGAAGAAAGGGGTTAGCAAGGAACCTGTCAGTCAAGTATTTACAAGGTGAGGAAGGATCCCATAAAAACTTACCCAAAAAAAGTCCTAAGAGAAAGAAGCCCAGACAGTGATGACCCAACAATAATGTCAGTTAACTCAAGGCTTTTGGTTCCCTTTGGCTACCATTTCCCTGCTGCAATGCTTAGAGGTCAAGAAATCTACCTTGTGAGTTGGGATAAGAGGAGAAATTGAAACTCTAAGCAGAAATAGAAAAGATAGACCATGCTATTCTAACCACAGGCAGACAACTCTCAAAACTGGGATAGAGGGACATTTCAATGATATTACACATTTTGATTATTATGCTGAACTGAGCATTTAATTCCTAAACTGGGAATACAGTGATCAGAACAATTTTTATTACCAACAGCAAACAGAAATAAAGTCACTTACCCTAGAGAGTAGGTTTGTCAGGCAATGAGGAAAAGGAATAGGGTGGCTTTCTGATGATTTCCCCTGTCTCAGCACTTTCTCCTTTGGAAGGTGCTTTGTTGTACCTGGAATTAGGAAGGGTGAGATTAACCTATATAAATCAATAGGCTTTGAGTAATGCGTTTAGTGTTGAAGATTTCACCCAACATTTTTTCATTGCTAAAGAAATTTTCTCAACCATACTTTAATTTGTTTTATCATTCATACGGTTTTTATAAATTCATTGAAAGCCTAAATTGAAAAAAAAGCACCTAAATTGGCGATTCTTTTAAAGTACATATCCTATCTAAAAGGTCATTTTATAATGTTTAGATTTGCTTGATTTTCTAGTAAGTAATGGATAGAGAGCAATGGTTCTCAACTAAGGGAAATTTTGCTGCTCAGGGAACATTTGGCAATATCTGGAGACATTATCGGTTGTCACAACCGGGGTGATACTGCTGGCACACAGTGAGTGAGGCCGAGATTCTGTGAAACATCCTAAATGAACAAGTCAGACAAGACAACCCTTTAGAACAAAGCAATATCTGACACAAAATGTCAACAGTGCCAAAGTTGAGAACACCAAATATAAATGATCTTCATAGAGAGGCCATGTTTAGTTGTTTGGAAGCATAGAAATACGACACAGCCATGTCCTTCTGCTAGCTGTAGATTACAATGTGATAAAGCAAAATTTCAGAATCTTAAAATTTTAAGTCTAAACCTAACTTTTACATTTTCATTTCAGGCTATGTTTCATTTAAGGTGTTTGCTTATATGTGTTTCCCAGCCTTTTGTTAAATAAATATGTTACAAACGTCCCATTGATTATCTGGATCTAATCCTTCATTTCCTTTATCTGCCCCATGTTTTAGCCCCTACTGTTCAGAGAATTTATATGCTGCCAAATGCATAAACGCTTTTCACATGTTCATCACATGCTTATTTTTCAAGCAACTTCTCAGAGAAGATGTTCCCGTACAGATACTCTCCTTTCCACTGTTTACTGCCTTTCTACATAAATAACAGATTGCAGTAGTGATATCACTGGATCTGGTAGGGGAGAAAAACACCAATAATAATGTTTTTCTTTTCAGTCAATCTATTAGCAGTATGTGTGCCTTTCCCATGAGCCATTTTTGCAAACCATTATCAGAGCTACTTACCATCAAAATCATCTTTGTTTTTAAAAATAACCCTTTTCCCTTCAGCATCCTGGCTGTCATTTATTAGGTTGGAAAACTGATTTTTGGTTCCAATATATCGATTTAGCTTTATGCCTTCCAGTGTTTGTGATAAGAGTAAAACTCATTCTAGTCTCTGGTATGTTATTACATTCTCCAGTTTCATAGAATTGAGAGTGAACAATAGTAGTGAAATAGAGAGAGACGGAGACATAGACTTAGACATAGACATAGACATAGATGTAGATGTAGACGTAGACATAGACATAGACATAGACGTAGACATAGACAGGGACATAAATATAGATATAGATCTTAGAAAATCTTTCAGATTTTAATTCCAGAATTTCAAATCCCCTTTATTTTAAAACCTAAGTATATATAAGAGAGAATAATTCCTTTTTTTCAGACTTAATTCAAGACATAAAATTATGGATATCCAAGAAGCCAGTGGAGCATATTTTTATAAACCTTATCTATTTCTTGGAATCTAAATGTCGTAGGGCTGAGTGGGCCTCTTACTTGAAAAGATTCAAGTTCCCTTCTAGAAAGAAGGCCATATGGTCCAATTCTGCTGAGCAGCATAAGTAATTTCCTAAGACAAGATTTGCCTTTAAGGGCAACTAGACAATGTCTAGAGTTAACTGTGTGGGTTTTTTTGTTTGTTTTTCTGTTTTTTTATAAGGTGGCAAGTAGGCAGCCATGAACACCTTCTTCCTCTTCTCACACTTGTGCTGACCACCTTCTTCCTCTTCCTTCCTCCTATCTTTCCTCTGATCTCTCCAACATTTATTTTATTTATTAATTAAATTATTTTAACTTGTGGTTGTATTTATGGAATATTCATTCAAATTAGTTTTGTATTCTGTTTAATGATTTTTTTTTTAACTCCAAACTCCAAGAGTGTGGAATTTGCTATTGTTCATAATGGACAGGGTCTGGCCCTGTAGGGAGAGCCACAAAGCTGAGAGAGATAGCAAGAAACAGATACAGATAATGAAACATTCCACTCACCCAGGATTCATCAACTGCTTCTATTTCTGCTGCTGGCATATGCCTTGCTACTCATCCGCTATAGATTGCAAAGCAAGACGTTGCATTTCTATACTCCAGTTTTTCTTAACATTTAGAGATTTTTGAGTCTTATGTAGAAAGAACACAGTTTAATTAAATCATGTGTATCTAGTCTCATATGTTGTATGTGAAATCTCTCTCACCCTTCCAACTCCTATTTTCTGTTCAGAGTTACTTATGATTGATTAGTGCTCACTTGCCTCTTTATTTATAGGCATTGGCTTTCCATTTAATATTTCTTAGTGCACTTATTTTTTTTAACTGCTGCTGCTCTGATTTTTTGGCATACACACTAGTGCCTTCTGGACTGTGCTAAGCTTTGACAAGACTGAAGAGGAGGCCCGACGGAATTTGTCTAGTACAGCTAGCACTCCACTCAAAATAACTTCTCCTTTAAAAAATCTATTTTTACTGGTTCAAGCCTCATCTCATCTTTCAATCATAAGGTTGAGCCATGCATTTTATTTTAAAGTACAAGGGGTAACATTTAAGACATTAATAATAGAAAAAATCATTTTTAATTCTGTACATTGAACATAGGTTAATTTGATAAAATTAAATCTGTTGTTTGACTCTACTGAGCTAATCAGCTGTGTAGGCCAAAAATATCAAACACTTGGCCTTTTCCAGTAAAATATCTCATTGTCAAATCTCTTTTTTCCGTTTGCCAGTTTTTGAACTTCATACATGACATGGAGCACTATTTCCAATCATAAACGAATACTTGTAAGAAATTATCTAGTTTGTCATAAGGTGGTTTATACCAGAACTTAATCTCATGCCACTGCCCGTCTAGCATGTGTATTGACAACTGATACTAAATTAGCACCATCTGGGTGATTTGCTTTTTTAGGGAAATAGGATTAACAAAGGAAATTGAAATTATTAAAGGATTAGGAGGAAATTTTTTTTAATTGGTCCAAGTTTGCCTGTGGTCGACTGGATCACTTCATCATCTCCTGATGAACTCCGGATTCATTATGTTCTTTGAGGTTTTGTGGAAAATTAATAATAAGATGAAATAGGAAGTGGCAAGACTAAATTAATTCAAGAAAAATAACTCATTATCCGTAGCTTTCCATGATTATGGAAAGATTGTAACTTTGATTCAAAAAAAGAAGAAATTTATTTTATTCTATTTCATTTTTGAGTAGGTAACATGCACACCTAGTAATAAATTAAAACAACATTAAAATATGCAATGCAGGAAAGGTCTCACTCTCACTCTTATTTCTGTCTGCCCTGCTTGCCACCTGTTACCCCCAAAGGTAACCAATTTTATTAGTTTCTTATGTATCTGTTCAGAAGTTTTTTATGCAATTATAGTCAAATATAAATTTATATTTGCATTTTTCTCATTTATATTCAGATCCTTCCTACTGTCTTATACAAAATATAGAATATTATATACATTTGTTTAGATCTTTTGTTTTTACTATCCAATACAAGAGGAAAGCTTTCCATTTCAGTAGATAGAATATGTTTGGTTTTTTTTTTAGAGCTACCTTGTATTACATTGTAAGGAACAGCTCATCATTTATTTAATCCGTCTTGTATTGATAGACACAGGTTATTTTCAAACTTTTCTATTACAAACAAGGTTATAACAAATAAGTGTATATCTAACTCATCCTCTATGTGTGCAATTTTTTAAATTCGAGAAGCAAAATTTCTAAGTCCAAGGAAAACTGTATTTATAATTTTGATAGATAATGCCAAATTATACTTTATAGCTATTGTACCATTTTAAGCTGATAGATTAAATATTGCTTTTATTAGCATGTATCTTATTATCATTGACTGTGAACATTTGTTACATTTTAAAAAGCCTAGTTATGCTTCTTTTCCTGTGAAGTGTCTGTTTATATTATTTGCCCACTTATAAAAATCACATCTAGTATTTTTCTTATTAACTTACAGGAGTTCTGTATATATTGGGGAGATTAATTTTCTATTCATAATAAGAGTTGCAGATCATTTTCCCAATGTGTTATTCTTTTTAATTTTTACCTCATAGAAGCTTTTGCTGCATATATATAATATATTAACTATAACTCTAATGATACATATCGTTTTAATGTGTTCAAATTTATCAGTTTCTTCTTTTATGACTTCTGAATTTTTAGTCATATTAGAAACCCTTCCTGACTCCAAAGTTAAAAAAGTAATTCACCTATTTTTTTCTTCTACTGTATTACTTTTATAGTTTTACAGTTTACATTTAAAGTTTTAATACATTTGGAATTTTTCATAGTATATTATATAAGCTATAAATCAAACTTTATTTTTTTCCAATACACTGTTATCATCCCAATACCAATATTATTTAATGAGATTTATTCTATCTTCTCCCCACTGATTAGAGATCAACATACATTTTTAAATACACAAATAATTGTATTAGTAAGATACAGTCAATAAAAGCCTAACTTGTAGCTAAGTGCTCCAATCATACTACCATATATCTTACTTTCATTTCTCTTTTCCTTGAATCAGAGATAGAAATGAACAATTTAAGAAAAAGAGTTTATTTGGACCCAGTCTATAGTGTATAAGGAAATTACTAAATTCATAGGAATACTTCTTTAATATTTTCTGGCAATAGTTTTTGTTTTGTTTTGTTTTGTTTTTTTTTTGAGTTGGAGTCTCACTCTGTCGCCCAGACTGGAGTGCAGTGGCCGCTCCCAGCCACCGCAGCCTCGACCTGCTGGGCTCCGGCGATCCTTCCGCCTCAGCCTTCCAAGTAGCTGGAATTACAGGCATGCGCTACCACGCCCGGCTGATTTTTTGATTTATTGTAGAGATGAGGTCTCGCTGCCCAGGCGGGTCTCGAACCCGCGGGCTCAGGCAATCCACTCACCTCAGCCTCCCAAAGGCGCGGGATTACAGGCTGAGCCACCGGGCCCGGCTCTGGCAATAGTTTTATGAAGGTTGTTCTAAAAAGATCTATGATCAGAGATGGCTATTCAAAACTATGTAATGATAATAAAAAATAGCTATTAAGTGTCTACTAATAACCAGATAATCAATGAGGCAATAGGCAATATTTATATGTCACTTAATTCTCACAATAACCCTATAAAGTTTATTATATCTATTGTCCTATCAAAAACGAGATTCAATAAATACATAGCAGAATCAAGATATAAATTTAGGACTATCCTCCCAAACCCATGTTCTATACTGATACTCATTCTCTCTCTCTTTCTCTCTCCCTCCCTCCCTCTCTCTCTCTCTCTCTCTCTCTCTCTCTGTATGTGTGTGTGTGTGTGTATGTCTATGTAGACATATACACTGATACTCATTCTCTGTGTATATCTATATAGACATATATACATAATATATTTACATGCATACATATACATATAAATACATGAATACATATATCTTTATTTTATGTATGTTTATATGTTACATATGCAAATTATACTAAAAATATCTAATATTTACTGAGTGTTCATATGTGCTAAGCATTGTGTTAAGCACTTTGCATATTTAACTCAATTGATCCTAATTTGAAAAAAAAAAACTATTAACTCTATTTTCCAAATAGGGAAACTGAGGCAAAGAAAAGTCAATTTTCCCAAATGTCACATAAGTAATAAGAAATGGGGCCAGAATTTGAACACAGATGATGTAACTCAGGCCCCTTGCTCTTACTGTACTTTACTATACTATCTTGTTGTACACGTTTAGCAATAAATGTCATTAATGGGTTAAAATTGACCCACTATCAAGGAATCTGCCATTAACTGGAATGCTCAGAGACTGAGGCCAATAGACATTTGGTACTCCAAGTATTATATGGATAGTCTACTTTTTCTACAAGCTTTTTTTCATTTTTAGCATCTTGCCCTAGAATCACACAATGTAGACAATAACTTGATATTCTTCCATAATCAAAATGTTATGGAAATATCCAGTGATCCTCAAAACTGTATTAGAACGACTAATTTGTTTCCTCATAGGGCTTTCATGACCAACTCCCCCTTTCTGACACTCTTTCAGTGGCTGCTTCCAACATGCTCCAGTCTAACTTTGAACACATCTTTGTGACAACTCTAGGCACTTAATATTACCCTCTTGTTTCCACCCAATCTCCCTGCATCTCTCTCACACCGTTTGGCACCTTCACTCCCATCCCCACTCCTGTTTAAAAGTGCTATATTGGCCAGGCTCGGTGGCTCAGCCTGTAATCCCACGCCTTTGGGAGGCTGAGGTGAGTGGATTGCCTGAGCCCGCGGGTTCGAGACCCGCCTGGGCAGGCGAGACCTCATCTCTACAATAAATCAAAAATGAGTCGGGCATGGTAGCGCATGCCTATAGTTCCAGCTACTTGGAAGGCTGAGGAGGAAGGATCGCTGGAGCCCAGCAGGTCAAGGCTGCGGTGGCCGGGAGAGGCCACTGCACTCCAGTCTGGGCGACAGAGTGAGACTGCAACTCAAAAATAAATAAATAAATAAAAAATAAAAGTACTGTCTTATTCAAACTTATGTCCAGACACAAGTCTGGCAAATAAGAGTCAGCATATGTATTTGTTTTGTTAGATAACACCTTTGGAGATCTTTCACTTCTCTTTCTAGACTTCACTCTGTTTCCTAGAATGAGTCACTTTCCTTCTTACCAGCTTCCAGCCCCACCCTTAGCCAGATGTGTCTTGTGTTAAGATTGCTCTATTCATCAAAATTTGCCTATCCTCAATTAATAAGATTCTTAGATCCTTAGTGCTCTGATCTTAGTCAAATGACCCTGAAGAAAAGTAAATCAATTAAAACTGTTAGTGAATGCTAAACAGCCCAAAGTGCTGGCTCTCCAAAAGAAATCAAATTTTAAAAGAGGCAAAGCTAAACCAAAGAAACAATAATAAATACTGCTAATAAAGTATTATAGGTACTTTGGTAGGGGAGAAAGACATCTTCTTGAGGTTTCTTAACATGTTCTACACAACTACCCATTCTTCATACCCCTATTATGAATACAGATGAATATAAGAAATTTAACAAAAAGCAAACTGAACTCCAAACCATATTTTACATATGTGGGTTTTATTTGTTTTTGCTACTTTCCTCATTTTCCTGTTATCCACTTTCTGTTTCAAAGCCAAGTTCTAAAGTTTTCTATGTAAATTGAAGGTTCAGATTACAATCAATTTTGAGTTTAACTATTCATCATCCAATCTCACTGTTTCCTTTTTAGCTTATGAAACCCTACAGAGAGTTTTACCAACCTACATAGGCTGACTTGTGACTAATTAAGTTTTTGCTTCATTTATACTATAGGATAGGAAGAGCTGAAAAATATATTAATTCCTGAACATAAGACTTTTTACAGCATATTAAATCACTCTTGCAATCCATTTGATTCACCATATTAACAAACTAAAAAATAAAAACCATATGGTCTTCTCAATATATTCAGAAAAACATTGACAAATCCTACATATATTCCTGTTTAAAAAAAAAAAACACAGCAAACGAGGAAGAAAATAGAACTTCCTAAACTTGATAACAAGCATCTACAAAAAAACATATAGCTAACAACTACTTAATGACTATTAATTTTCTAAGGCTACCATAACACAATACAACAGACTGGGTGGGTTAAACAACAAAAATCGATTTTTCTCACAGTTCTGGAGGCTAGAAATCCAAGATCAAGATGTTACCAGGGTTGGTTTCATTCTGAAACATCTCTCCTTGACTTGCAGATGGTTGTCTTCTCTGTCTTCACACAGTCTTTACACTTACACACATCTGGGTCCTAATTTCTACTTATAAAGACAACAGTTGGATCAGATTAAGGCCCATCCATGTGCCCTAATTTTACCTTACTTGCCATTTTAAAGGCTTTCCCTCCAGACAGTCATGTCTTGAGATGCTGGGGGTGAAGATCTCAATATATGAACCAGAGGTGGACACAATTCATCCCATAACAATGGTGAAAGACAATTATTTCCCCTAAGATCAGGACAAGGCATGAATGTTTGCTCTTACTTACCATTGTACTGGAGGTTTTAGTCATTTCAGCGGGGCAAGAAAAAGAAATAAAAGATATTTAAATAGAAAAGGAAAAAATAAAACTGCCTTTATTCACTGACAAAGATAAAGAAATACAAAACTCAATTTAATTTCTATATACCGCCAATGAACAACTGAAAAATGAAATTTTTAAAAATACAATTTATAGTAGCATCAAAAAACATGAAATACTTAAAGATAAATCTTACACAATTTGTGCAAGAGCTGTGCAATAAAAACATTGCTAAGAGAACTAAGAACTAAATAAATGAATACATATACCTTTCTCATTGGTCAGACTCAATATTGTTAGCATGTGAACTTCCCTCAAACTGATCTATGATTCAACTCAATGCCAATAAAAATCCCAGCAGGATTTTCTATATAAATTGACAAACTGTGAAAATGCAAAGTGTCTAGAATATCCAAAATATCTTGAAAAGAGAATACAAAGTTGATGAACTAATTCTATCTGATTTCAAGACATTATGAAAACACAAAACTATCTTTATTGATTAAAGATACTTAACTGGGCTCGGTGGCTCAGCCTGTAATCCCGCGCCTTTGGGAGGCTGAGGTGAGTGGATTGCCTGAGCCCACGGGTTCGAGACCTGCCTGGGCAGGCGAGACCTCATCTCTACAATAAATCAAAAAATTAGCCGGACGTGGTAGCGCGCGTCTGTCGTTCCAGCTACTTGGAAGGCTGGGGCGGAAGGATCGCCAGAGCCCAGCAGGTCAAGGCTGCGGTGGCTGGGGGTGACCACTGCACTCCAATCTGGGTGACAGAGTGAGACTCCAACTCAAAAAAAAAAAAAAAAAGATACTTGACTAGGGCCATTGCGTTGTTAAACTCTAGTGTCTCCACATGGCTCTTTGAGCTATGACCACCATGTTTTCTTAAATTTGACCCCCTCCCCCATCTTGGGGAGGTGAACCTCCTCTCTCTCTCTCTCTCTCTCTCTCTGTCTCTCTCTCTCTCTCTATGCCTGTGTGTGTCTCTCCCCCCCAATTTAATTTCTAAATAAACTTTGCTTTAAAACTTTTTTTAAAAAGATACTTGACTTTGTCAATGAAACAGAACAAAAAGACCATACTTCCAACTGTATATGGACAATTGATTTTTGAGAAATATGCAAAGGAATTTCAGTGGAGAAAGAATAGTCTTTGCAACAAATGGTACCATTTTGAGCAAATAGATCATTAAAAGAAATGAATTTTAATCCATATCTCATACCACATAAAAAATGAACTCAAAATGAGTCATAGACCAAAATATCAAATCAAAAATGATAAAACTTCTTTAAAAAATAATAATCTTTGTGATTTGGGGTTATGCAAATATTTTTAGACACAAAAAAGTGATATATCCATAAAAACAAAAATGAATAAGCTGATATTTATCAAAATTAAGAATGTGTGCTCTTCAAAAGATATGGTTAAAATAATGAAAAAACAAGCCCCAGACTAGAAGAAAATATTTGTAAATCCCATAGCCAGCAAAGGATTTGTGTCCAAAGAATTCTCAAAACTTAATTTACAAAAAAACAAAAAACTCAAAAGACTCAATTTAAAAATGGGCAAATGCTAGAAATAAATCTACATGTGTATGATCAACTGGTCTTTCACAAGGGTACTAAGAACACACAATGGAGAAATAATGGTGTCTTCAACAAATGGGACTGGGAAAACTGGCTATCCATATGCAAAGGAATGAATCAGTACCTCTATCTTACACCATACACAAAAATCAACTCCAAATGGATTAAAGACAAATATAAAAACACTGGGACTGCAAAACTCAGAAAAGAAAACTAGAGTAAAAGCTTTGTGACATTGGTCTTGACAATTATTTATGAACACGATACCAAAAGCCCAGGGGAAAAAAACCCGCAAAATAAACAGGCTGGAACTGCAGCACACAAAAATGTTCTGTATAGCAAAGGAAATAACCAGCAAAGTGAAAAGGCAACCTATGGAATGGAAGAAAATATTTGCAAACCATATATCTGATAAGGAGTTAATATCCAGAATATCTAAGCATCTTCTACAATGTAATAGTAAGAAAAAAACAACAAAAAATTAATAACTTAATGGATATTTCTCCAAAGAAAACATGCAAATGACCAGCAGGGATGCAAAAAAATTCTCAGCATCATAATCACCAGGGAAATACAAATTAAAGTTACAGTGAGATGTCATGTCATATCTGTGGGGATGAAAAAAAAGAAAGACAAGTGAAGGTGAGGATGTGGAGAAATTGGAAACCTTGCACACTGTTGGTGGGAATGCAAAATGGTACACCCACTGTAGAAAATAGTGTGGTATGTCCTAAAAAAAATGAAAACAGAGCTACTATACAATCTGCAATCCCATTTCTAGGTATTTATATTAAAAACTAAAATCAGAACTCAAAGAGATTTGAGCACTTAAAGGTTTATTGCAGCACTGTTTACAATAGCCATCATGTGGAAACAACTTAAACACCCATTGGCAGACGAATGGATACAGATGTAATGTATACATATAATGGGATACTATTCAGACTTTAAAAAGAAGAAAACTCTGCAATATGCAACATCAAGCACAAACCCTGAGGACATTATGCTAATTGAAATAAGCTAGTTACAAATACTACATGATTCTACTTATATGAGGTATCTACAGTAGTCAAATTGATAGAATCAAAGAGTGGAATGGTGATTACCAAGGTCAGGAGCATGGGGTGGGGAAGGAAGAGCCTCTGATCAATGGCATAAAGTTTCAGTGAAGCAGAATAAATGAGTTCTAGAGATCTGATAAACAACATTGTACCTATAGTCAGAAATAATGTATTGTACTCTTAAAAATTTATCAAGAGGGTTGATCTCATGTTAAGTGTTTTTACCACAAAATATTTTTTAACAGTTAAAACACTTAAACAGACACTTCACCAAGGAAGATCTGATGAAAAATACACTAATTTTTTTAGAGAAATGCAAATTAAAACCACAATTAGATACAATTACACATCTATTACATTGGCCAACATTAAAAAGCCTGACCATACAAAGTGTTGACAAAAATGCAGAACTAAAATGCTCGTAAACTGCTAGTGGGAATGTAAAATGATGCAGCCACTTTGTAAAACTGAGTCGTTTTTTTAAAATGTTAAGCATATGCCCATCATACAACCAAGCCATTCCACTCCTAGCTATTCACCTAAGAGAAATGATAGCTTACATTCATGTTAAGAGTTTTGCCTGAATGTTAATACAGATTTGTTTGTGATACCCATAAGCTAGAAAACACACACACACACACACACACACACACACCCTAATTACCTCTAATAGGTGAGCAGATAAGTAAATTGTGGTATATCCAGATAATGGAATACTAGTCAACCATATAAAAGCATGAACTATATATAGATACAGACAACATAAGTCAGTCTCAAAATAATTTTGCTAAGTAAAACACACCATAACCAAAATAAGAGTATACTGTATGATTCTACTTATATACAATTCCATAAAATGCAAACTAATCTACAGTGACAGAAATCAGAACAGTAGTTGCTTAAAGGGTTCCAAGGAAGGAATTACCAAGGGGCTCAAGGAGACTTTAGAAGAGTAATAGAATGTACTGTGGTGTTGATTTTCCAGGTGCATGCTTATAACTAATCAAATCTCACGCTCTAAATATATGCAGTTTATTATGCCAATCATACCTCAATAAAGCAAATGAAAAAAGTTCATAGGAAACACCTCACTTTCCAAAGATTTCCTAAATTCTAACTTTCACCAAAATTCACTCTACCTTTGCTTATGTTGTTCTTTCAGATTAGGAAGCACTCTTTTTTCCTACTCGTACCCCAATCAACCTACCTCTGTCTGTTGAACTCCTTCTTGCTCTTCAAAGTCTGATTCAAGCTCAAGAAAAATCCAATTTCCTCCAAAGAGTTGTTCCCAATATTCCACGCAAACATGAGTTGCTCCTGTCCTTATAATCTCATCTCTTTATTTCATTTTGTCTTTGTAATCGCTCACTTTTACATGCTCCTCAACCCCATCACACTGAAAGTTCTTTAAGAGAGCGGCTTTTAATTTTTTTTTAAATTTTAACTATAGCCTAGCATAGGTTTTGATTATAGAAGTACTCTGTAATTGTTTCAAGAGTAGATAGATGCATGGAAGGAAGGAACAGAAAATAACATATTCCATTCCCTTAGCTCAAATTTTCCTCTGAAAGGCAACCTTTATTCTAATCACCCAGTCAGTGCACATGTGCTAAATGGCACTCATGTGTTATCTACACAAGGAAGCCCATTTTAAACATGTCTCCCTGGAGATAACCTCTTAACCCAAAGGAACCATTCTTGTGGTAGACATTTCAGACATTCTAGAATGTTGGTGGGGAAAATAACATTAAGAAAAATAAAACCTTACAATGCTCTCACATGATGCTGAGCTGGAAGCCTGCCCTCAGAACAGCGGTGCAGTAAATGATCTCTCACTAGCTAAGGCAATAGATGTTTTTTCAAGGCTCCTCAATGATCTCTAGGGAGTAGCTATGAGACTGGAAGAATCTGACTTGCTGCCTCCTATGCTACCTGAAAATAAAAGATTTCTATTGGAATATTTCTTTACAGGTGGGGAAACTGCAGGACAAAGGTGTCAAGAGATCACAATAGTTTAGAGGCAAAACAGTTGTTAAGTATTCTGACTTGCCTGAAAGCTAGAATCCCCTACAGGGCCTTTTAGATCATGGTGTTTTAATATTTCATTAAACACTGGAAAAATATTTGACATCCTACCAAAATTGTTGTGCATTAAAAAGCATAATATAGTAACAGCAATACTAATAGCTTGGGGACACAGATTATTTATTTGGATATAACAAAAAGTCCAACAATATTTTTATCATTGTGTTTATCTTTTTTTATAGGCTGATCTACCCTACTCCAAAAGAAATGGAATGTGTGTTTAATGTAGCAGCAACTAAACAGGCTTCAAAGACTGTGAGAAAAAACTTTAAGGTTAAACTTAAGAAATATTAACTTCTTAACCACTCATAAACCTGACAGTATAATATATTATATGCTTTGATAGATTGTAAAATCCTTGAATGCAAGAACCGTGTCTTGTTTCCTGATATGTCCTCATTAATTCATTTATTTATTAAATGTTTTCTGTGTGTTTTTTTCTTTTTTTGAGTTGGAGTCTCACTCTTATTGCCCAGGTTAGAGTGCAGTGGCACACTCATGGTTACCGCAGCCTCGACCTGCTGGGCTTAGGCGACCCTTCTGCCTCAGCCTTCCAAGTAGCTGGAACTACAGATACTTGCCACCACGCCCGGCTAATATTTGATGTATGAAAGACTATTTTGCAGTGGGGACATGATGACAAGCAGATGAAGTCCTTTCTCTCACTGACCTTATATTCTAGTGGGAGATAACCAACCAGTCAAGGAACAATCCATATAGTGATAAATGATCTGTGGAAAATTATAATACACAGCATAATTAGTTATTAGGTGATCATTAGATTGGTCAGGATAAATCTGCCCAAAGAAGCAACTTCTAAGATAAGAACCGAATGGCAAGGAGAAACCAATCACGCAATGAGCCAAGAAAACACCTTCTAGACAAAAGGAAGAGCCTGATAAGGTACAAAGAAGATTGGCATGTTCCAGTGAAAGAAAGAAATATAGTATAGATACAAACTGTATGCTGATCAAAGGAGTTAAGTTGATTAGGAAAAAGAGGCAGGTAGGAGCTAAGCAAAGGGGGTTTCATAAGAAAAAATAAGGTGCTCAGATTTTATTCTAAATATAGTAGAAATCCAGTAGAGAGTTTGGAGCATTAGAGCTGCATAATCTGACTTACATTTTTAAAAGGCGCCACCTTTTATAGAGCATGTACAAGAGGAAGGAATGAGATCTGTTAGGATAATATTGCAATTGTCCAGGAAAGAATGAATAAAGACATGGACTAGGGCAATAGTAGCAGCAATAAATAAAATAGAAAAAAAAACAAGATATGTTTTGAAGGAAGACTTGACAAGACTTGATGCAAAATCAGAGGCAGTACTTATGGGAAAGGATTCAAGGAGAAGACCTAGAATTTTAGCTTGATTAACTAGGTTACTATGATTTAATGAATGCCAAAATACTGTTTAATTAAATTTTAATTTACTTAACCTCATTAGAACAGCAGGAACCACCATAAAAACTTAGAAACACAATTTTAGACACTTTATGATCTAATAGTTTTTCAAATAACAGAAATCTATCTACACCAAGTCATTAAGAAACTTGTTAGACTAGTTAGTGAAAGAGTTGGCATCATGACATAAATTTCTTGACTTTCAATTCACTGCTTTTTCAGTGACACCACATTGTGTATACAACAAAGACAAGGATTATTCCTACTGCCGAAGGACAAGATGATATAAGTAAGATCAACAATGTTGTGATGAACAGTCTCTTTCTCCAATTGCACATGGAAAGCCCAACACATGCAAGAGGGTCAACACTTCCACCTGCCACATCCAATCAATATTACCACATGTCCATTTTACTCCTAATCTTTCTAAACCCTAGGTCAAAAGCCCAGTTCTTCCATTTCAAGATTGCCTCTTCCAGTCCATTCCTACCAGTGTGCATGCTAATTTTTTTTTTTATAGATAAGTTTTCTCAAGTCATTTAGAAGCTCTGTGTTCCTTCCTGTCTGGGAAGACATGCTAACTTTCTTCCTGAAGCCTCTCACCTGGCCCAATTCACTCCCTTCACTCGGGTCTAGTTAACTCACATTCTCCTTTTGAAGCACTGCTCAAAATTTTCTTCCTAGAGAAGTATTTGCTTACCATCACCCCCTCAATTAGGTCAAGTTTTTATGTTATTTATAGATCACTTTTAATTTTTGATGGAATTTACTGTTTCAATAATTAATTGTGCACTTGGTGTTTAATATGCATTGGGTAAATAGGGAAGGTAGGGCATGGGGATTATGCCGTTTTTGGTCAAAAGCTGCTAACACTCATTCATGATGTGGACAGATGTGCTAATAAATCACCCATCATGAAATGGGCAAATGTGTTCAAAGAATCTCCAAAAAAAAATTCACTGAAGCTAAATGCAGCCACTCACAACAGCACTAGCTAGTACACTGATACTGATGGGTTCCTAGAACACACATAATGGGGGAAGCCTGTACTACAAGGGGCTCGCTCTCCAATAATTCCAGGTTTTGGGGGGGTTCCCCCTCATATTTTAGTTACTAAAATGTTTTGTAAATGCTCATTTCATATGGATGTCTTCCCAACAGGGAAAAGGAATACATAGCTAGGAAACAAGGAAGACTTGGGTGAGCTCATATTTAACCGGTATGACCTGGACATCTGCACAAGTATTCACTTACTTTTACATATATTATCTCACTTCTAACTTGAAATAGCGTATGCCACTACCCTGCCACCCCACCACCCATGGCAATTGCTCTTTGTCTAAACACGCTGCTTTATTTGTCTTCACAGTACTTAATTCCAACCCACTATTATATTACCTATTTGCAGTTGCCTTCCTTTCTCTCTACACTATAAGCTCCTTGAGGGCAAGGACTTTATATTGTTTAATGCTGTATCCCCACTAGCACCTGACACAGGTAGATACATTATATATATTTATTGAATAAATGAATGACCTCATTGAGTTATCTAAACAACTAGGCAAAATAACTATTTACTTTGCTCAAGTTACTACTTGAGTTACTACTTGCTCAAAATTATGCAACATGCAAGTGACCAAGTCTCAATTCAGACTCAGGGTTTTATGGTCCCTGCCAACAGAGTAGAACACACACTTCCTCAAAAGGCCTGAAACAGAAGGAGAATCATTTATAAATTCTGAATGAGTTTGTTCATTGAGAGACTTTTGACTGTTTGGGGTTTAGATATGGGTAAAATATCTAAATAAAGCTTTTAACCTTCAGAGGCTGAGACTGGGCAGTCAACAAGCAAGACACTGCTTGTTGATACCATAAACAGATCTGATGGCGGGGAAGAGAGTCCATTGGGAATTTGAATTGAAGATGGAAGATGGTAGAACAAGATATTTGGGAGGAAATAGGAAGTAAACAAATAAATAACGTGCTTTATGAATACCCTGCCAATACCTGACCCATGTCCTGATATACTGCCCCAGGCACTCTCACTGTCATTTCTCACCTAGAAAGAATTTCTTGGGAGAGTAGATCCAGAACTACCTGCATCAGATATAGAAGTAATGAATCATAAATGCTGGTGTGGAATTTTTATTAAGCACCCTGGCTGATTTTAATATATTTGAAAGTTTGATCACCACTGACTTAAAAATTGAGATACCTACCATGTTGACATGATGCCTAGAACATAGCTGTCAGGGCTGATGTAAAGACTCCCAGTCCAGGACTTATGTAGGTAAGAAAAACATATTGCACAGATGCTATATCTGGTTATCATTTTGTTTCTGCACAGTTGAGCATAATCAAGGTAATACTTTCTGAGTTGTTTGCTTTGACTTTTTTCCTCTTCAGTCATTATGACATTTTCTATGAAAATAATCAAGAGAAATTAATCCTTAACTGTCTGTGAGCTGATTATCAGCAGTGATAATGGTAACAAATAAACTTGCTTCCTTACTAATTGGTAAGTAATTGGAAGTAACTTTTAATTTTTGTGACTTTTTAAAAAATTTGACTTAGTGGTTCACTGGGAATACTGGATGACATTCCTGGGCAAGGTCTTCCCACTGTATCTACAGGATTATCTGTGAAAAATTATGGTACTTCCTCTTGGAGTTTTTGTGAGAGCTAAGTGAGATAACATAGAAAAAGTGCTCAGTCCATTGCCTTTGAGCATTGTAGGAACTCAACAGTTGAGTGTTGTTATTACTATAACTCAATTCCTAAGCGATACATGTATATCCTCTTAAAAAAGGGGTGGTATAGTTTTTGAAGTTTCTATTGTTGTATTTCTTACTAAATATATATATATCCTAAACTAAATATATTCTATTATATCTGAACTAACTATGACTATATTTAGTTAGACAGTATACTCTCTATTCAAATATATTCTAAACTAGTTTCTATTCTCAACTGTTTACCACTCTTTTCCTTGATGGTCACACAAATAATTAAGAGCTGATCATGATGCTTAATTAACATAGCCATAGAACCTATTCTTTTAACAACCCATCCTCCAGGGAATAAAGCCATGGTCTGGATGGCACAGCCTGCTGTTGACTCTGATTTCAGGTTCTTCCATGACCTCTTTCTGAAATGGTGAGGCCCCATCTTTTCAGGTAAGTGGCATGGTCAGTCTCCTTTCTTACCCAGATGTCATGTCTTACTCACTCTAGTTATTTATTGATCATCAGAAAAGAGCATTCATTTCATAGATATTTTCCAGAAAGTCATCTTCAAACTCTTTATCACAACTTTATTTTCAGTGATAATATTGTGGGAAACTTGCCTAAAGAATGAGCTGTCTGTCTACTTCTCAATGTTATCCTTAAATGAAGTCAAGTACTCAAACACCTTCCTGCCTGAATGCTTCGGCCCTTCATAGAGCCATTTGGGGGCTGTGCATGTGGCAGCGCAAGGGTACAGTGCCACAAATGCATGTGTACACCATAGCCATGTTCATGCCCATCACACTCTATGGTGTCACTTGTACCAAAACTCACAGAAGACAATTTTCTCTCAGACTCTCAGCTACTGATTGGCTCAAAAAAGTCACCTCTAAGATCCTGGAAATGAAATTTCTAACCTGAAAGCTTAACTTCCAAGCCTAAATTTTCTTCTCTTCACTCTGAGTCTCTGATGGAGCAAGCAGGCAAAGGGAGACCTGTTCAATAATACAACTCACCTATTCTTGCTCTTGTTCCATTTCATGTGTGTTAATTTAAACCAGAAATAAGTGCTATGCCAATATTACAATACAGATGGAAATATTTGGATCATTTTGGTCTGCAAAGTGGACATTTAGCCCTAAAATTTGTCTTAAATATTTTGAAATCGAGCAGCTATGTTTCCTGAAGGTTACCAAGTAAAAGCTAAAATGTGAGTGCTGATCATTATTCCAAGAACACTTGTAAAAAAAAAAAGGAACTGTATTGGTCATCCCTATTTGCGAGCGTTGGAAAATAACCCTGATGCATTTCAGCAGAAAGAAGATTTTCTAAAGGATATTGGATATTCTCAGATAAGAAAACTGGGGAATCAGGCCTGGGAGCCTATCAGTCAGCAAAAGATCCCAAATAATAAAACCACCACTGCAACTGGAAATTCCCATTATGCATCTCAAATGTTCAGACCAAAGGCTGCCACTCCGGCCTATGGCAGAGTGGATGTCACCACTAGACTTGGCCTGCTATCTATCTACTTCTCACCCACTCTCAGTGCTACCCCCATGACAGGGGTCCTGCAGGTGGTATGATTGCCAGACATCACAAATACAAAACACTGCACCAGGGCATACATGCCCTGCCACTTTTAGGAACAGAACGCAATTGCCATCTTTTCATCACTTCCCTTGGAATGGAATCTGGGCAGTTTCTTCTCTTCACCAGCTTCCCACACAAATCTGGGTAGATGTATATCTGGGGGAACTTTTAGGTCATGTGCTTATTACCCTACTGCAAAGAAAGCTGGAAAAGTGATTATCTGACATATCCAGCTCTATAATGGGAAGAAATATTTGCTTTATAAAGTGGGAAATTCCAAGACGTTAGAAAGGGAGGTAAGATGTTAGGTAGCCAAAAAGAATAAACAGCTGTTTGCTACAGCATTGATCTCTTCTTTATAAATGGAATTTGAAATGTCACTTGAATATGGGACATAGTAGTGAACAAATTAAATCTTTTTGAATCTAGATCCTCCAAAAAGGATGATTTGTTGTTTTTTCTGCCTCATAGCCTTACTAAAACTGCAAGCACAGAGATTAAGACAAAACAGAGAGTTCCAATAGAGGCCCATCCCTCTGAATTTCCTGACTTAGCTCACAATAATTTCATTCTTGCTTATTCCATTTTGTGTTCAGTGATGCTTTCCCAAAGAATATAGCAAATGAATGGATTTGGGATGGATTCTGGCCCGTATGAATACACCACAGCTGAAGAAGGTTTAAAAGGCTATGATAACTCAGTGAAAGAAGAATAAATATAATATCATAATGTATGATTATTTATTATGTGTCAAATAATACGTCAAACATTGTACAACAGTATTTATGACTCCTAGATGGCAACCTTCTCAGCGTTATTTAAATGGGTTCTCCTTGCTACTTGACAGTAAGCCCTATGTCTACATAACATTTTCTTTCAACTTCAAATTTTCAATGACCTACATGGGCAATCAACAAATATTTGTTGACTGGATCACTTTTTTTCAAGAGGTCAACAGAAAGGAACCATGAATAATCATTTTGGGGAAATATGTCTCTATTTCCCCTTTATGGTGTTTGCTTCCTGCTTTTTTTTTGGAAACTTACCAAGTTATGGCATATATTAACTAATAATGAATCTATGGATATTTTGCAAGTGATTTATCCATAAACTACATTCTATTGGAAATTAGAGGACAAATTGTAATAAGACATTGTATGAATACCATGTTTTATATAGTTTTAAAAGAAAAGAAAGTCATGAATTCATTATTGGTCAACACAGTTGACAAGTTCATGAAATGTGCTGAATGTCCGAATGCTGCTCTTACCTCATCCTCCACACAAGGAGCAGGTGTAGGGTCCTTTGAGTCCCAGGAAAAAGGGAAATAAAGCAGGTAGGAAGAAGCTAGGTCCCAAGGGGCACAGAAGCAGAAAGCATATAGGAGATGCCAAGAGAATCAGAATGGGGTCAGATTGAAAAGAGTCAGCAGAATTGGGAATTAATATGTGAATATAAAACAAGGAATTTAGGATCAGGAGACAAAACTGTGCAGAAATGGGGTTTATTCAAACACAATAATTACAAAGAACAGAATTCCACACCAGTGCCCAGAAAAGTGGTTCTCAAATTTGAATAAATATCAGAATCACCTGGAGAACTAATAAAAGGCAGAGAGGTTGACCAGGCACAGTAGCTCTTGCCTGTAAATCTCAGTGCTTTGTAAGGCCAAGGTGAGAGGATTACTTGAGACCAGTCTGGGCAATATAGTGAGAACCCATCTCTTCAAAAAATAAAAAAAAACAAAGAACAGCTCTAAAGGACAGACAGGCTGGCCTTGGGAGTAGGCAAGTTCTTGACCTTTATGTTTTTGTCAAGTTTCTCAGGTGGTTGTGACACCAACCAAAGTTTGAAAACTACTAGGGCACCAGCTACTGGATGAGGAGAGTAGATTCTAAAATGTTTTAATGACTTGTGTAAGTGAGAAATTATATTCCTCTAAAACAATGTATTGGATTTCCTACTTCACAAAGTACACTTTAGGACAGGCAATTAACCCCCTACCACAGGTCTTTAGGTGTGAGGAGCAGAAACACGTTTTTCTAAAATGGGGCTGGAAACACAAGTTAAATGTTGCAATTAATTCCTTCACTACATTGTCACTAGCCTCAGTGTCTAGTAAAGAAAAAAAATTGCCATTTGCTCTTCACTCTTCAACATTTGGCCACAGCAGACTTCGTATAAACACGCTCTCATGAGCACACACCACCAAGCAAGGGAGCTGCTTCCTCTGGCAGATCTTAGCGCTGCACAGTTTAAGAACTGGGCTTGTACAAATAGTCAATTTCTGAAGTATGTTCTCTAGGCTGGGGCTGCTCTCTTCCTCACCTGTGCCTCTGGCCCATTCATTTACATGGTCCTAGTTCTGCCTAACTTCTGACTGAATTAACTAGCTAACAGATTAATTAAAAATAAAAAACAAAACAAAGTATGAGAAAACAGCTAAAATGCATAGGAATCTTGTTGAGGAAATGTGCTTTATTACGCCTGAATGATTTTGATTGGCATGTGGCCTGGATATATTTCTTAAAGTTTTATGTTATTTTGCTGAGCAGAGTGATTTTGTAGAGGAAAACAACCATCAATACTATGAAGTTTTAACAGCAATTGGGGTGTGTCTGTGCATTCAGAGGAGAGAAGGAGTTTGTGTCATCAGGGTACTTGTGATGGAAAAGTTGGATTAGATATTATATGCATAAATTACAAATACTGAATTTGACATTGGTTACTCTAGATAAATTGGGGGTCTTGCCCATACTTGGCATGATCACTGACTAGCAGGCAAAACCTGTTCATTTCATGCAGAAAAAAAATCTTAAAGTTTTTTTTTAATTTTTATTTTAAAGATGTACAATTCAGGGTTAGGTATACAAATGGTTGTTGTACAGGTAACATCTGGGCCTCAACCCTTTGTTCTTTAAAACAACTGACCTTTGAACTGATCGTGTCAAAATCATCTTTTAAATGCTAGATGTATTCATTCAAATCTGTTCAAATACCTGTATGAAGTCTTGAGTATTCAGAGAGGAAATAGATATGTCCCTAGCCCCCAAAAGCTCACAAACTAGTAGAAAAGCCAGATATTATTTAAAATTAGACTGGCCTACCCTTTCCTGACGAGCTCCATAGCTCCCGAACTCTCTCAGGAATCCCTTGATACTGTGATGCTCTTCTGTGAATCTTTTTTCAAATCTATTTTTAAAACTTACTTGTCATTTTTGTTACAAGTCAAAGTTAATTCCTTTGAGGTTCCTTAAAGTATACCCAAAAGGATTTTAGTTCTAAGATTAGAATTTATGAGAGCAATGGCATTTTTCTTAAAGTGCTAGAGATATCTAGTTCTAGGTACTTCAAAATCCAAAGAGCTCAAAAACTTCCCAGGGGAGTTAGAATGATACATTGATGAAATCACACCTATGTTTAACCAAGATCCTTACCAGAAGCCAGAAGTACACAGCTATCTGTTGCAAAGAGACACAGAACACTGAGGGAAAAGAAGATGGTCTTTGAAACAAACAGAACTGAGGCTGAATTTAAACTCTAAACTTCCTGGCTATATGATGTTAGGCAAGTTGCTGAATTTTCTGAAATATCATTTTCAAATGTTTAAGTATACAGAAAAACTGCCTTGCCCTTTGACTGTAAGGACTAGAAAAAAATGTTTATGATGTGCCTCGCACATAACAGGTGCTCTGTAAGTGGCAGCTATTCCTGCATTATTCCTAGCTCAATTATTTCTAGAGATTAAATTATTAACTAAAATTTGTGTAATTATATACCCATAAAATAAATTTTTGAAAAATCTGGTTAAATAACGAAAGACAGGGATACTATTTCTTTGTCAGATAAACAGGTATTTCTGCTCTATATACTTAAAAATGCACTATTACTGACCTAACATGATTCCTGCTAGAAGGTTGCTAGTCACACTGAGCCTGTCCTAGAAGAGGAAGGAGCAAATTCTCTCACTCAGTGTCTCACTGGTGAGGTGACTCTCTGGCTTCCTAGGCTCCCTGTCCCCTTTCCCCTTCTCTTCCTCTTACTACCTGTGTTGTATATGTTTCTCTTCCACTATGGAACTGACCATGTGAAAAACTTACATGAGGAAAAACTAATTAGTCAGAGCTCCTTGGGAGGAAGGAGAAACCATTTGCAAAATTAAGGTTCCTTCATTATCTATTTTCAGTTTTCCAAATTCCACTGGCATTATCACGTGTTAACTAAAACCGTTGAAAGTCACTAATTATGGGCATACTCTGCATCACTACAAGAATCTGAGTTCCTAATGAACATTGAAAACACAATCCTTCCAGCTTAGGTTCCTTGAGAGCCCTTGAGCTAGTTCTAACAATTCATAAATCTAAATAGCCTTATGATTAGTTTACGCATGATAAAGCTGAAAGGCTAAATAAAACATCAAATTGTATTGTTTCAGGTGAGAAACATATCAACAGAGTGAGCCATCCTCAATTGTCTCATGCTGGTCAGAAGTTTTGAGTGGCACCTACAATATATATGTCACGAAAAAAATAATGGGAGCCGGGCTCGGTGGCTCAGCCTGTAATCCCGCGCCTTTGGGAGGCTGAGGTGAGTGGATTGCCTCAGCCCGCGGGTTCGAGACCCGCCTGGGCAGCGAGACCTCATCTCTACAATAAATCAAAAAATCAGCCAGGTGTGGTAGCGCATGCCTGTAATTCCGGCTACTCGGAAGGCTGAGGCGGAAGGATCTCCGGAGCCCAGCAGGTCGAGGCTGCGGTGGCCGGGAGCGGCCACTGCACTCCAGTCTGGGCGACGGAGTGAGACTCTAACTAAAAAATAAAAATGAAAAAATAAAAAATAATGGGAAGCCAGGTGTGATGGCTTACACGTGTCATCACAGCACTTTGGGAGGTCGAGGCAGGAGGATTGCTTGAGCCAAGGAGTTCGAAGCCAGCCTAGGCAACATAGCAATATCTTGTCTCTACAAAAAAATCTAAAAAATTAGCCAGGCATGGTGACACAGGCCTGTAGTCCCAGCTACTCTGGAGACTGAGGCAGAACGATTGTCTGAGCCCAGGAGGTCGAGGCTGCAATGAGCCATGATCCTGCCATTGTGCTACAATCTAGGCTACAGAGTGAGACCCCAACTCAAAATATAAAAATCTTTAAAAATTTGTTAGAAGAGCCAGTCTCAGTGGCTCAGCCTGTAATCCCACGCCTTTGGGAGGCTGAGGTGAGTGGATTGCCTGAGCCCACAGGTTCGAGACCCGCCTGGGC